>NW_028277402.1:0-306607 GCF_059751315.1 Micrasema longulum
TGTGTGTCGTTCGTACTCTCTACCGACGTTTCGGATCGCGTTACAGCGTCCATCATCAGGGTTGATGTTATCAATAACATCAACCCTGATGATGGACGCTGTAACGCGATCCGAAACGTCGGTAGAGAGTACGAACGACACACGGCATAATAACCCAGAAAAACTGATTGTGCATCTTAACGGCCGTGAAAATCTAAGAAGTTTAATATACATACTTAATAACAGGGAATCTATATAAAACCAATTAATGTAAAATGAAAACGGAGTGTTCTCTGTTTATGATAGTCTCCATCTAACATGGCACAGCCTGTTCTAAGATGGAGATTTTTTATTTTTAGAGTGTAAGTAGTCCTATACTAATAAAACAATTACATAAAAAAGAAAAACTAAAACTACTTTATTATAAATGCCTAGGTAATCAAATGTAAGAAATTAAAAATCATTGTGTTTATTTTTTTAATGAGTTATTTGTTTGTCCCTATCATTGATTTTATTCGGTTGAATTTTGTTTCGATTGTATATATATCTTATATATTAATTATCTAAAAATGGCTGACTGTGTATGTCACGCTTGGGTCGTTTCACACGTATCGCGCCAATTCACTCGGTCTGGTAAAATAAGGGGGGGTGGACACATATTTATAATTTTCCTTTTTAGTTTAATTTATTTAGTTTCTACTGGCGGGTGAAAATTTTGCTATAAGAAATCGAGTGGAAATTAGTCGGCCTCATGGTGTACTGCTTCGTGTTTTTACCTGCCTATTGAAAAATAAAATAATTTAAAAATATATTAATGAATCCGCCCTTTCATGGTGCCGTGGGATGTTCAACCATCGACTAAATTGGCGGATAGAAATTTGACCTCTATCGATATATGAAATAGACTCGAAAAATTTTGTCGTTTAAAGCTCATTCCGTATTGCATCGTCTGTACGCCTGTACGCTGTGTATGAGGAAGAAAGCGGTTTCATTTCTCATATGTCTCCTAACTAATGGAATTCTTTTTGATATGTCAAAACATGTTGAAATCACAAAATATAAAATACATTATTTTGCTCCACATATTTAAATGTCACATTGTAAATTTTCAACCTTTCAATTCAGTATCATTAAATAATGTTTCTCGACTTAATAAATTAGTTTACATACGAAAAGTAATATTTGTCCATTTTGATGTTATAACATAGACCACCGACATAGACAAAGATACGGCTATCAAATGTGCGTTCGTGAATGTGTAGCCATATAAATATTTTAAGGGGTAAGTTGGTCCTTTTTTCAAATTGTTTATTCTTTATCCGAGAATTCTCTTAGAACTCTCTTAAACGTGAGTCATTGATATCTTGGTGAGACAAAATGATAAGTCCCAAAATAATAAGGTAGAGACCATGGGCTGACAAAGAAGATATTGGAAGGCCACAAAAAATATTGACGAAGAAGACTGAAGAAGAAGGATATGCTTAATTAAATTAAATTATTCTGATTTTTTGTGAAAAGTGGTAAGTAAATGTGTGACACTATTACAGAAATTGGTTTATTTCTCATTTATTACAATTTCAAGCGGGTAATAAGGAGACCGTTTATTAAAAAAAAAATTCAGCAGCTGTTCCTAATTGTGTTTTATGGAACCCACAATTGATTTATCTTTATGTGGCAGAACTCTTTCTTGAAAATCAAAAAGAAATTGACCAAAATTATATTTTTAAGACCTATGACACTTTAATGTTTGCCTTGAAAAGAAAGATCATATTTTCAATTTAAAATATTTACTGCACGTATGAATGTAAATATTTTTTTTAACTTATGATACGCCCTATCTCTCGAAATCCCGGGGTTCCGCGGAACACCTTTTAGGAACCGCCGTGCTGATCTATAGAGGTATTTCAATGTAGTAAAACCAGCGATTTATTTCATGTGTGCTAAACGTTGTAACTTCTTATCTAATGGTTACGATTTCATAAAGTTCAAATATTTTACAAAAACTAGACTGTCACTATCCATATTATATGACGCGTTTGCCTTGTATTGACAATTGACTGGGTGTTTTGGGGCTTGATAAAAATATTGTTTAAAAGTGTGATCTAAAGTCAATTCAGAACTATCCTGAATTTTATAAGCATACAAAAATACGCTGATATTAATTGAATATGAAAATTGATGATTCAACTTTTGTGTAAAACACGTCAGAATGATTATTTTTTGTGTGTCTACGAGTATTTGGTTATTTTACGGTTTTTCCGTCTTTACAAATCTGATTATTTCACTCCTTCGGAGTTTTGTGCTACGTTGAGTTTGTATTTATTTTCTTTGTCACGCCCAATTGTGAAATATATATCTTCTCTTCATTTTCACATCTTTCACATAACATACTCGTATAATGTTTAATATGTCCATATATTTTGTCATTCTCTTAAATGGACTTATTTCCACAAACTAAAATGTGCAGAATCCATCAATGCCGTTGCGTTTTAACTTGATATTTTGGCTTAATTTTACGAGTCTGCGTGTTGAGTGTTGAGCGGTACAACGGTTCTGTACGCCTGCTGGCCCACGAGAGCGGCGAGGTCGCGTCCAGAGAGGCACGAAGGCGCGGAGTCTTCGTCTCTCGTCTTTCAGTAAGGTCCGGTGCGCGGTCCCAACACCTGCCGACCTGGTGTTCCTCTACGCTCGGCCACGCCCCTTCACGCATCCAGCTCTCGACTCTCGACAAGGACAACGAATGGTGACATCACCACGTATGTTTTATCGCTGCGTAGTATACACTCAAATGTAATTATTGTTGTGGTTTCCGCTGCTGGATTTATGTATGTTTTAAAATCATTTTAATTGAATTCCGATTTACTACAAACCTTTCGCGAATATTTATCATTGTTTTACTTTTATTGAAAACTGACATGCTGGCTTATTTTAGTATCTTAACACAAAGGAATTGATTTTTAAACGTATTTTTGTGTTAATGTTTATAAATCTGTGCAATATAATTCATTTTTCACTGAATACCAAATCTGATTTTTTCCAAACTTTGATTAAAACACTTAAATAATACGTGGATAACAAAATGTAACAATTTCACATGGAAACAACTTTTGGGATT
The DNA here is from genome assembly GCF_059751315.1 of Micrasema longulum. Lineage (NCBI taxonomy): Eukaryota > Metazoa > Arthropoda > Insecta > Trichoptera > Brachycentridae > Micrasema > Micrasema longulum. The sequence continues at coordinate 3,095 of NW_028277402.1, forward strand.
TTGTTTATTACCGTTTCAATTTAACTCGTTACTTCATTAAAGTGTGTTTTCATTCCATCAGATTAGCTCTCGAAATAATACTTTAATAAAAGCAATTTTATTTATTATCCAGTCATACTGATTCACGAGCGCTAATATTATGCTTCTCTCTGCTTAAACAATGCGTTGCGAAATATTTGTTTACTTTTCTACTAACCTTCGGCCAGTTTAAATTTATCTTCGTATAAATGCTTATTTATTTTATTTTCTTATAACGATAAATTTTCAAAACACCAAAACACTAAATATAAGCACTGCTTTATGGATAATCATTGGATTTAGATGAATCAACAGTGACAACCCACACATTTTATGCAATAGGCAATATCATTCCAATTAAAAACCTAAAAGGTTCCTTTGATATCTCACAAACTAATATATTTTTAAGGGTCCTTGGGTACTAGTTAAGTATGTCTAATGGTAAAGTAGTCAAGACGTAACTGAGTGACGGTGTCAATATGACATATTATTTATTCTTTGTGATATTTAAATACCAATCGGGATAACGCTGTAACCAATATTTCTATTGCAGTTTCTTAAGCAATATTCTTAGAAGAAGAGGAAGGATTGTTTGCTCGTTGTTGTTGATGCGATGAAACATAGTATTTTGAGGTAGTTCTGACACGAACTGCCGACGAACAGTCAGCAGCGGACGTCCAGGACGTCGAGAACCTAGTGCCTTGTAAAGTAGGCAAGCGTGGCTCGGGAGGCATCCGCAGCACATGGCCAAGCCAACCGTATTGCCTCCGCTTGATGACAGTTGTCATCGGAGTTTGCAGCGTCCGTTCTCTTATTGCTGCATTCCTTATAAAGTCAAACAACCGCACACCCAATATTCTTCTGAGACACCTGTTTTCAAAACTCAGAATTTTACTGTTTTGGGCCCTAGTGAGGTGACGATTGAGGGCCCAGAGAGGAGAAATGTGTAATGCAGGCGTTATTTAGGTGGTATTTGGTTTCTACTGAGTAAATATCCGATCTCCAGACAGCCTTCATACTGTTGAATGTGGCGTCTGCTATTCCTAGCCGCACTCCCAGTTCTTTTTAAAAGATGCTATACTCCGTAACATATACTGCTAGGGGTGCTAGTCTGAACCACGAGGAGAGAGAGCGTTTGGAATACCAACTCAGGTATTTGAAACTCTCGACCCTTTCGATGACTTGGTTTGACAGAGTCAGGGGATTTCAGGCATCAAGGCATGAAGCGTCACACAGTACATGGGTTTTTGCAATATTAATTTTTGAACCCATGCATGCGGAGTACCTATTTAGGCTGTCTACAGTGGTCTGTAAACCCACGACTGAATCTTCAATTATAACCGAATCATCGGCATACTCTGGGTCGCAGGGTTTTTGAAAGGAGGAGATGGATATTCCTGGATCGACTTCCTTAAGATAAAGTCCATGAGAATTATAAAAAGGAACGGTGCAATGACGCAACCTTGACGAACTCCGGTGGTGTCCACAAACCGATCTGTGACAACATCGTTGATTCTGTTTCGACATTCGCTATTTGAGTGAAGGGCTTTGATAGGCCCGTCTAGTTTTATAGGCACCCCATATGATTCTAGTATTTTCCAGAACGCAATCAAACGCTTTTTCGTAATCTACGAAACGCATTGCCAAAGAACTATTTAGTTATTTGTTCTCCTGTAGAATACAGCGTATGTTGTGGATATGATCCGCGCATGACCTACCAGGTGGGAAACCTGCCCGGTTCTCCCTCAGTAGTCGTATAATGGGTCCTCGAACTATTTGCAGCATTATATATGCAAGTACTTTTCCCGGTACACTAAGCAGCGTGATGTCACGATGGTTATTACAGTTTAATGGATCACCTTTTTTAATCGATCACCACATTTGCAATCACTGCGTAAGATTTAACTATTGATTGATTTGGTCTTTATTTTGTAGAACTCTATATTTAAACTAATAATATAAGAAATCAAACACTGATTTGAGTCTACTGAACATTTTATTTTATATTTACAAATACAAATAGTATTAAAAATAACTTTTTTTATTTTTATACTTAACAAAATTTTTGATTTTTTATTTGTAAAAATAAAATAAAGTGTTCAGTAGATTAAAATCAGTGTTGGATTTCTTATATTATAAAATTTAACCGTATCACCCTCACCTCACCCTCTTTTCTGTAGCTTTATCAATAATTTTACTATACCGTTCTTTATTTTTGTTTTTTTTTATAGTTCGAAAGGATTTAATAGTAGGTACGCTCGACTTCGAATTTGTTATTCAAATAATGAATTTGATTTTGCGTATGTGAATGCTCTCTGGGTGTAAAAATAAGTAAGCCTTTTATGTATTACATTTTTTTTACAATATACATAAGAGGTAAAACAGAGTTATAAAAAAATAAAGGATAATTACATAGCAATGAAATACATATTGATAGTAAACAAAATATCCCACAAAGGCATGGCCTGTTCGTGGGTGGGTATACAAGAAAATTTTTGCAAAGATCAAAGATTACATTAAATCACATGGTCTTAAATAAAAATAGACTTATACCCTTACATTAATAACGTATGTACATAATTCTTAATAAATTTTATGATTTGTACTCTAACCGCACGCTTCAAGATGTTTTTCAAATAACCATAAATATAAATAAAGTCTGATGATTATTCACAAGGTTTTTGATACAATGGGGTCATGAAGTTTCTATGACACAATAATTGCATTACATTTTCCAGAGTTCTATAAACCTCTTGTGTTATTTTAATGATCCATGTATCATATACGTATTTAAAAACATAACTACCGCATTTTTAATACGCCTACTAAATTTTCTAATCATTACAAAGGAAATGTGTTTAAGTTTGATTAATCAATTAGATATCGTAATAATTGAAAGGTATGCAATAGTTGAGAAAGTAATATATTTTATCTTTATAAGTATTTTTCTCCAGAGGGAAAGAGTTTTTGATTGTTTGCCGATTTTTTGATCAAAAATATAAACTTTATTTAAAATAGACGTAAACGCAAGGCTTTAAAAGCAATTGCAAGTTCTTTGCAGATTTAAATTTAATACTTATTATTGACGAATAAAAATATAATATCATGACAAAAGGAATAAATTTTTATTCAGGTACTGAAAACGCTTTAATATTATTATATTCACATGTTTTCATTTGTACAATTATAATCAAATAATAATTTTAAAAAAACAGGAATATAATATCTACCTCTTGAAATCATATTAATTCAATGAATATGTTTTTTTTTATATGATTCATTCATAATTTGTGTTTTAATTGTGAAATAATTTTACATTTATGAAATAATGTAATATATTCGTACGTCTCCATAAAAAGGCTTATAAATGAATATCAAAATGGTATCCGAAAATCGCAATTCCGGTTATAAGCATTTAACTTATTCTATGTAGATTTTAATACATACGAAATGATAATAAGGTGAACAAAACAATAGTTCCGACTAAACACAGCTAGTCAAAATCAGAAACGAATTTGTATCGACCAATGGAAAATAAAAATCAGTCATTTTTATTTATTTCATTTAATATATCTTTATGTATTATTTTACACTGAAAGCTATATTTCATTTAACACAATAAAGAAATCAATCTATTTGTAAAACAGTAGAAATATCAAGAATATTTTGAGTTTGTCCAAATTTTTGTAGACAAGGACTAGATTTAACTCCCTGGGGAGCTGTTAACATTAACATATTAAAGCAGAAATAAAGAACATTTTAGAGAAGGTAGTATAGAAGAGTAACATTCACCATTTTGCCTATGTTTGTCTAGTATGTGAAATAATTCAGTCAGATGTATCTCTTCACAGCAAAGGTTTCAGCTCTTAAACTTCACAAACATCAACGGATGTAAAAATTGAAGGAATAGAGATCTTCAAATATATGGGCAGAATGGTAAATGTTACACAGTGTGTAAAGTGACCACTAAAACCAGCCAATGACAGATCATAAGCCCAGTAGATGCCCAGACTTCTATATTCCCTTCTCTAAAACGTTATTCATCTCTGCTGTAATATGTTAACAGTAAAAATAGTCGGAAAGTTTTAAACAATTTGGTTTTTTGAGATATAATATTTAAAGACAAGTTGATAATTATAACTTTGTCAATATTCACGACCTTTTAGAACTATGTATTACAGTTAAAGTTTTTTGGGTTCATAGTTTTTTTGGCCGTTTGAGCCACAAGAGGTCATACCATCAGCTAAGACGAAATGCTTATGCGCGACATCAAAACTTAAAAATATCGCCACTAATATGTAGTAACCGACTGAAAAAAGACTTTCAGCCGAAACTGAATTTCGGCTTCTGTAGTTTCGTACGAAACCGAAACCGAAGCCAATTTAAATAAGTTAAAAGACGATTTCAAGCCAAAAATCGGGCGTTATTATTATTAAACCTTACAAGTTAATTAATTGATTAATATTGATAAAACGAAATATCTGACTGAATAAATAATAGTTTACTACCAAGCAATACGCTTAATCTAAGAATTTACTGTGATAAAACGTACTAACTTCTGCATCGAGTAGATTCCATAAAATACCTTGGCGTTATCATTGATAGGAATTTGCGATGGGAGGCTCAGGTCCAGTCACTAAACTCTAGGTCGAGAAAGCTGAGCCATCTAATCTGCTCTCTTCGAGACATTCTGGATATTGGCACTCTCAGAAGTGTGTACTTTGCTCTGTTTCAATCCACCGCAACCTATGGAATAGCTGGCTGGGGGGTTGTGCGGCATCCATTTTAAAGCCTCCCATAATTTCACAGAAATTATTATTGAGAATAATGTTCCGGCGCCCTCCAACATACCCGTCAGAACAGTTGTTCCAATACATGAAGGTGCTGGACACGAGACAACTGTACCTAAAAGAGGCACTTACACATTTCGGGTCGAACAATAAGGAGAGGTCTCGGCAAAATGTCCGTACGAGGTTTTCCCAGAGCACAAATTATGTCATACCCAAAACCCGTACGACTTTTGCTTTCACATTTCTTATTTATCTCACCGAGAGCATTCAATATTTTGGAAAAGCGTATTAAGCTCTCATGGACAAAAACTATTTTTACGAAAGGAGTTAAGGACTAGATTTTCCATGGTGGGAGGGATTTGAGTAGGAAACCCCTTGATGATTTTTCGAATGTTTGAGTTTACTGTTTTTCAAATTGATGTGCCATGTATGTGTTTTTTTTTAAAATTATTTTTTGTGTTTCTGATCTTATATTTGTGGTGATATACTTATGTGTCTGTGTCTGTGTCAACTAATTAACACTAGCACATGACTTTTAGTCCTATGGAGTTGGGACCTGTGTCTCAAATAATGTAAAATAAACAAAATTCATATGTAATTTGTTTTCGGCCGATATTATCATATTTTGGTAGAAGGTCTTAAAAATAGTGATTTCATTTCCAACGCCTTCATAAGGTGAGTTTAAAATTATCTCATCAATGACTGCACCCTGAATATTTAGGCTCAAATAAAACACAAAAAATTGTTGGGAATTTGACCTCCATTACAACTCAACCTTGATTGACCATATAAAACTTGCGTACGGAAAGTAATGAATTAATCGATAGACAGTTATTCGCCGACACTTGACCGCCTCGCCATATTCCCGACATTACTCGCCAATATTTTACTAGAAAGGACTAAGGAAAATGAAATTTGTATGATATATACACTTTTACGCGTGTCTTTAATAACTCAACTGTGAACGCTGTCTTATGTCATCTCATACGATGTCAGTTTCAAACTATTTCAGAGTATTTGACACAAATATTTGAACATTGTTTTTACATAAATATACCTTCTCTTCTTCAAATTCTTTCCCACATAAAAATAACATTCATTTTGTATAGTGATTTAAATTGTTTATTTTCTAACACAAATATGTATTTCGATGAAATGAACACAATGAGGAAGTTCAGTGCTTTTTTATCTTTTTTATTTCTCAATAAACTATTACTAAAACGATTTTTTTTTTTTAATGTAATGTATTATCTGCGTTGATTTTTTAAACTTTTGTATTCATGAAATTACTGCGCGTGTGACATTTCAAGTTCTTTCAAATCCTCCACAACTCTCTTATCAATGGTTGATTCACATAAACTAGTGACGTCGTTCAAGCTAGTTTGTTTTTATAAAAATATTTGTTTTTGGACATTTTCAAGAAACTTTGCAATACAATTTAATGCTCTAATTTTTACCGCGCGGAAGAAAACATTTTTTTGTGTCCGATTTCCTGTAAGGCTAAAGATTCTCATTGTGATAATGAATTAACAGATATATTAAAGGGCAGGATAAAATATAAAACAGGGCAGATATAAAACAGGCCTTGAGCAAATTTCTTAGTTCTCAATAAACCGAGACGGAGATGCAACTTTTATAGCTGTAACCTCAGCGTAATAATAATTCGCTCCCATTTATAGAGATGCCCTTTCGCTCTATTGCATAGAATAATACCGTTCCCAAAAATTTGGTTCGGTTATTTTGTTTAACAACAAACTTGTAACGGATGGATTCGATTTGCATTTGCAAATCTCGATCTGAGTACCTATGACCCGTTGTATTTCTGTAAACTGTAGCTAACTTCTAGATTTATAACCATACAATGGTTTTGTCCATATGGGCGACTCTATAAGCGGGTGGCGTATTATTGCTCTGAGAATGCAACTGATTTTAGAGACGTTAAAACTCCTTGACGACATTTCTGTAAACGTCACTTCCTTAACTCTTTTGTGGCTGTGGTGTAACACGAGTCTACATATAATAAGCGCCCTTGTGGTATATCACATTACGAAAATGGCGCTTATAAGTTATCCATAATAATGAATTCTTATTTATTGAAACAATGTTGTACTGTTTTAATCTTAATATTGTCATTTTCACACCGGACTTGAAATGTAAAATTTGAAAAAATATGCAAGTTTTAAATACAAAAAATATTTATCCTTGCTATGCGAAGAATATTTACACGCGTGAAAGTGGTGACAATACCATAATAAAAGAGCACAAGAATAGAAAATAAAAAGGAAGACAAAGACGCTGCTCTGTGGCCGGTGTTTGTGTGAAAGAGAAAAAACAAAAAAGAAATTAGTTCAATCAGACGGTTAATATATTATATATTAGGTATTTGGTTGATAAAAAACGTCGTTTATTATTTTCTTTCGTATAACTTTTTAACCTTAATTTAAAATTGGTCAGCTTTGATGCTTTTTTTCACAGCGGTGGTTGTTGATCTAAAAACATGATAGTAGCTCCATAACCAGATTCAATTTCATATTAACGCTGTTAGATTGTTTTAATATTTAAAAATATACTATTATTAATAGTATTCTAAATATTTATGCGAAATAAGGCACATAGGAACACGTCTAAGTAATAATAAATCCAGCTCAACTGACTCGGATAAAAGTACAGAGAATACACTTGTATAGTTTGGAATCATTGCCAAATTAATTACTGTTTAATCTCATGACATAATATTTTGTATTTGCTTACTTTGTTCAGTACACCTAGAACACGTTGGTACATATTTATGGATCATGTTCACGTTATTAGTACGACGACCATTTTTTATTTATTTATTCGTACATCTTATTCTGTGATAACGAGCAAGACAAATACTTAACACAACGTTTTCTTAATGGTGATATCACGAATGATAAAAGCGATGTAATTAGCATGTTCTATGCCGAGGATCAAAAATAAAATCACGAGAAATTTTAAAATTGTAAAAATAAACCAAACGAAAACTTTATTAGCAAATTATAATGGTCATTCAAAGTTTATAAATCTATACACCATTGGCCTAACTTATAAACCTGGTATTAAGTTATGCCTGCCTTCTATAAATATATTTTTTGTTTTGCAAAACATGCAATTTGCATTAAAACAATAGGCTTTAATTAAATGTTTTGAATATTTTAATTTTAAATTAGTATTTGCAGTCGAATAGAAAATATGTCTTTCTTACAATTGACATGCTATTATTTTATTTTTCTGTTTCTGTAAAGAACTAAAAACCTGGACAAGCGTTTTTAAGTCGAAGGTGAAGCCATGCTTACAGTACTTGGGTTTGATTCCTGGGAGGGAACATGAAATATTTATTTTTAAAGTGATCTTACTCTGCAGTATTTCACTGGCCCTGGATTGGCACCGGAAGCGGAAGACCAATAACTTTACCTTCATGACACACAGTGCCCTATGCACCATCAGGTTTGGATTAGGGGTTGATGGTGATGATGATTATTATAATAAAAATCAAGGAATAATACAATCGTGCAAACGTAAATGATGTCAAAGCGAATCACGGCTTTATTTCTTCGTCCTTTCTTTTTTATTTATTAAGTAATAAGAGATTACCAAACTAGGACAATTTTTTTAATATTTTTTTTTATGTATCGTTTAATGAGCGCTATGATTTTTTTTAAATTTTGTAATTTTGAAATTACTCCGCCAGTGACGTCTCAAATTCTAGACTGTGAGTTCTGCTTCCGCATCCCGAAAATCTTTCACAAAACTATCATTGGTTTATTCGAAAGATTTTGGGGCGCAATTCAAAGTCGTTATTTTTTTTATACATATTCGAGAAACTTGGCCGTACAATTAATTTTTATTATTGAACAAAAATTAGTATACATATTTAATAATAGGGAATCTATATAAAACTAATTAATAGAAGATCAAAACGGAGTGTTCTCTGTTTATGATACTCGTAGTCTCCATCTAAATTCAATACTCTAATTTTTACCGCGTGTAAGAAAACATTTTGTATCCAATTTCCCATAACACTGAACTTCTTTATTACAAACTTGCCTAAGAGTGAAGAAAGGAGTTTAAAATCTTTTAATAACGTTGCCTTCATTATCAATCAGGAGAAAAAAAAGTGATTATGAAATAAATTTTCAATAATCTATCTTACCAAAAGAAATTTGAACCTTATTGACGTAATTAAACACTTTATTCCTGCCAGTTTCTCTACAAGGCGATTTAACGAGCGGACAAAAATCAAACCAATTTTGCAATACAAATTGAGTTAATTACTTATTTTGAAATAAACAGCAACTAATCAGTTTCCAGTAAATCAGAATTACATTGTTTCAGGATTTTTTCGTTAAAGTGACATCCGATGCTTAGCAATTACTTTTATGATTTAAAAAAAATGGTGCACTATTCAGTTGAATCGCAAAAATATCATTTCATTTCGTGCCGCAGGGCCTGCGACCGCCAATGCGCGTTCGCCGAATTTAGTTCGCTGTTTGAGTAGAGGTATAATAACTTTGCCTCTCGGCGTAGATGTAGCTGATCTAAGCGTAAGACGTCTGTCAGCTAGTTCATCTGGAATGCAAAGTTCCCTTAGATATTCCGGACAGAGTAGTGCAGTGACTTATACATAAGCCAACAGAGTTTGTATTCCACCTTCTGTGGAAAACGTAGCTAGTGTAATTCCCGAAGTAGTGGAGTGATATGACTGACCTTGGAGATTCCAAAAATAAATCACTGCGGCATTCAATACTGACTGTAGGTTAGTCATTTTATTCATTGGTACACCTGTGTAGAAAAACCATTACAATAATCGACTATAGACACTACAAACGCATTTATTAATTGACTGGAAAAATTTTGCGTATGTATTTTGCGTAATCGGTCTCATCTGGTAAAAGCATGAACTTATGATTTTACCTGCATTTTATATCATCGCATAAATCTTTCAGGTAACCTCGGCAAGGGCGCCCCTGTAGTTTGTCCCCACAGACACCCCCTCTATTACATCATGTAGGAGACGCTCGTGACGCACTATGTGTCCAATCCATCTAACACGTCTTTCAGAGATGGTCTTAAGTAGGCATCTAGTCCTTCAATTCTACTAAAAAGCGCCTCATTCGTGATGCGGTCCCTCCAGATAATTCCCAGATTTCTTCTATAGGATCACATCTTAAAAACCCGTAGTCTCTTACGAATAGGCACCATGTATAGATCATTTGAATCAAATGTACTAGATTTTCTATTAGATAAATAAATATAACTATACCTAATAGGATAAACCACGGGAGTCACATTGAAAGAAATGTTAAGGAAATAAGATTTTGTGATTGTACGATTTCCAAAACACCATTACTTTTGAACCGAATTATGTAGATAATTTCTACTTATAAAAAACTTTCAATGTAAAAATAATATTTTTTTTAAATAATAATATACATATTCAAATTGCATATCCGGGATGTTTTCTGCACTAACACAAAATGGACTTCAGATTTTTATTTGAACTTTTTTTTTTACGACGAAAGTGGAGTTCAGTGATTTATTCCCGTAAAAAATAGCTTATTGCGATAATTTCTGCATTTTTTACGTCAAAACGGCAAAAATTGACTCCCATGTTTTATCCTCTAAGGTACAGATAATATGATAGATATATCAATCTACCCTTAGTTTATCGTGTAGTGTGGATACTGTAGATTTGTATGACCGGTATGAAATCGGCTAAATGGTGGATGCAATGCTTCATCATCATTCCCTTTCCGCAACCAATGATGCGTAGGGCTCTGCATTGGTACACAGTGAATTGTACGCAGTGGATCTTGGTCATTTTTGTTACATGAAGGTAAGGTTATCAGTCTTACGCTTCGGGTGCCAGTCCAGAGACTATGAAATATTCTAGTGTAAAAACACCCTTTTAAATAAATATTTTATGTCAACCACGTTGGGAATCGAACCCGAGACCTCTTGCGCGGCAGGCAAACGCGCTGACCACGAGGCCGACATGACGCAACGCCGACGGATGCAATGCTTAGCAAACATTAAAAATATATATATAAGTAATGTTTTAGCCGTAACTTATTTCACGTGTGCTTAAAATTAGGTTATTTGGTTCAAGTTATAGTTTACACTTGACATGTGTTCGCGCTATTGTTAAGGCACTGAAAACGATGAATAATTGTTCAGTTTTCTATAGAACGAACGATCTGCAAATAGAATGGTTTTATTCTTAGACCAAATTTCATTTCAAGAACCGACGAAACCGATAAAACAGAGGCCATCCAAATTAAAACATTTATTAATAAAAATGCTACCAAGGAAATATAACTTTGAAATCATTTGGACGAAAAACATGTTTTTAATAAAATGATCTTTCATAGAGCATCTTAATCCGTCGGCGTCGTCCATAACTTTGCATAACTAAAAAAAAGCGTTTGAAAAGAATGGAAATAACATTGATAAATATCTCAATCGAGATGAAGAAATTATTTGAGAATGTTGAAATCCAGGCATCACAATTGAGATTATTAATATTTAAATTTTATTTAATAAAATTTTAGAATACCATTTATGTCATATTTTTATACTTGTTTCATCATTGATTTTTTGTTTTCATTTGATCAAGTTTTATATTACAAATATATTTATTACATGTTTTTTATTTTTTTCAATTTTCAACTTTTGTGTATTTAATTTAATTTAATATTTTATAATCATCCGCTTATATATTTTTTGCATATTTCAAAATGTATACTCATTTGATATTTATTTGTGTATTTTATTAGTGTTTTTAAATTACAAATAATTTGTGAAACATGTAAAAAAAAATAAAAAATTAATTACTATTTATGTCCTTGTATTAATGACATCTTTTACTATTTGTGAACCTGAAACTAAACAAATAAATATCTTGATATATGTATTGCCTCAAAATAAAAAGAGTTAAGCTGTTTTTTTTTAATTTATTTAAATCCCGTTACACCCGTCTCACCTACATTGTTAAAAAAATATACAAAGGTTAATTTTTAATTTCTTTTAATCTTTAATTTAGCCTATTTAACGTCGAAATGTATTTTTGCGAAATATTCCTTTTGTTTTTTTTTGTCTCAATAAAGATACAATGCAATACAAACCAACATTGAATATATATTTTATATTGACCTCACTTAAACATCAAACGCGTAACCTCATTCTTGACAAGCCAATAAATACGCTTGTTACTTTTTCTCGAGGTGGATGAGATAATTTAAGGTTGAGTTTTACCTGCTAAATGCATTTAGATTTGATGCGTCTTGTCGAAGTTAAAAATAATTAAAGTTATGTTGCATAGACTAGCTTCAGAAATATTTAAATGTGAGCAAAGTAAACTCACAAAGTCGCTTGTGGAATTTAATGTATTCCTTTGTACAACATTAATTGTTTGCAATTTGTAGGCCTTCATTGTAACGTTGAGCATTGGTGTAAATCTGCTGCCAGAAGGTTCCCAAACAATTTTTTTTAAATAAATCAACACTTTCATTCTTTTTTTTAATGTATACATTTCGTACATTTTTTATTACAAAATATATTTATTTATTTATTCATTCAAAATTACACTCATTTAAATATAAGTGAACTTATTAAGACTTTTTAGGCTATGCCCGTGTCAACCTATAATAAATAACAATAAAAAATGCATAGAAAAATTAATCAGATTAAAATATAATGACATTTATTTATTTATTTTTAATTTAGATTTATACATAATCAAATATACAAAATATCAGTATCATTGAAATTAACAAAATAGAAGTATAATAGTAAAATATAGTAGTATTGAAAAAAACAAAATAATAGCATCATTGAAATCAATAGAAAAAGAATATATATATAAAACATAATTGAAAGGATAATTGAGATACAGTTTCTATAAACTCACTTTACACTGTAGTAAGAAATAGGAGTTATAAATAATATGCCAAATAAGAATAAGTGCTAAATTAAATTTAAAAAAAATACATAATGAAAAAAAAAACATAATGAGAAAAACATAAAAATACATAATGAAGAAAACTTAAGAATATCAAAATATTTAAAAAGCAAATAAAATTAAAAGTATGGAAGGTAAGCAGATTTGTCAAATTTTGCTAATTGCTAATCTCGAACTTTAAAAAAATTGACAACCTTGTCCTTTACATAATATATCACTTTCAAATACCTTTTTTTTGTTATTTTCCTATTTACATTTTTTATTTTTTATATATAATTAGTTTTGCTTCCCGGAGAAGGCAATGTAAAACATTTATTTATTATGTGTTGAGTTACTCGCACCTGAAAAGCAAGATTGATCGTCTTAAATCGTCATAATAAATAGCAAAATACAAATTAACATCAGTGACGTAGTAATTTATAGGCCAAAGGTATTATTAAATGAAAGTTGAAATTTATGATATGAATCGCCATCAGCATCAAAACTCTCTTCACACGTCTATTTTATTTTAAAGTCTGAGAGTCTTCCCCATAGCTTCGATCACGCTTAATTATATTTTTGTCGGAAATTAAATTTCGTTATTTAAAAATTTTGCCTACCGCGATTAAATAAAATTTAAAATACACACACATGTTTATTTTCTCTTTCCCGCGAGTATTTACTTTAAATCTCCCTTCCCGGTGATGTGTAGATAGTACATACTGCATCTAATAACTTTAACATACTGAACCACAAATCACTATGTCAGAAAAGCATTAAACTAAATGCGTTATTTTTATATCCTCAGATGCACCTGCTTCTCATATTCATTTCGTATTGATAATAAAAAAGCCGTCACAATGAAAGAACTGAAATGTCCAAATATTTCAGACACTCAAAGAAAGAAAGATCTACAAAAAATCACTCAATTTCAAAATACGACTGTGTAATATTAAACTATGTCCCCAAGGTTTAGAATCTCCGGCCATAGGTCCTAACGAGTGGGAAGTTTGACCTCTCCTATCCAACCGTAATAACACCGTACCAATCTAAATACATTTTGTATTTTTCTAAACAATAATGATTATTTACACCTACATACATTATGAGGTCAGTCCGAACAGAGCTACGTATTATACTATCAGAATGGACAATGTATTTTAGATTGTAAATATTGTTGAAAAATCAAAATGCGAGTAGCTCCAAGTTTTTATAGAACAATGAATAACAGGTTAATCATGATCCGCAGTCATATTTTAGATTCGTGAATTTGTTATTTTGACGATGTCTTTTTTATAAAAAGACTGGAAAAAAAAGATTTTTGATATCTTTACATAATATGAAAAGCATGTTCAATTAGCTAAAAATAATGTTATGCCACTGGATAAAAGAGTCGCCCATGCGGACAAAAACTATTCTATGATTATCATATCATATATTATTAACTAACCACGAAGTTAGCTACAGTTTACAGCTTTACAACTTCACATATTTATATCATTGCATTGTTGTACAAATACTTAGCACGATAAGCAAACTAAAAGTACATATATGTAATTATTTTCCTTAGGGCCTCTTAGTTTACACTAAAAAAATACTAAGCATATTACCTAACGCATTTAGTACTTCCAGTGCTTTTAATTAGATATATGAGAGAATCATTATTCATTATGCTACGTATACTAGTCATAGGGACCGCATTTGGTACAATTGTGTTCGTATTGTGTATAATAGATATATTCCTTCGTCCATATTTGGTAGACATATGTATATGTCACAAGAGCAGGTCCTAGACACCTAGACATTTACACCGCAATTCCTACACAAACGCTGATCATGCTTAGAAAATTAACGTAAATGCTTTTTTGTTTACTAGTCAAAATAACTCCGATACGACCAATAACGACCTTTTTTAACTATACAACATTACTTTATTTTAAAAAGAAGAAACATTTACTCAAAATACATATTATTTTTTTCTTTAACAGAAACAAACAGTCGACAATATATATTAGATATTTTAATAATAATATAATAAATAAAAAAATCGGTTTAAAGACTAAAGAGAGCTAAAATATGGTGCGCGAAAGATTTTTAAAAACGTATTAATTTTGAATGATGAATCCCTTGTTACGTGGGTGGTGCAACGCTGGCAAATACGCAAATGTCGACTGATGAATTCAATCATCACGTCCTAGAATATAACAAAACAGAAGCTAAACTTGACCAAAAACTGATTCGCAACCCTTTTAGTACTAATGCTGAAAAAGTTGCAAAAGAAATCCAGGAAGAGCTAATTGAATTCTAAAATAATAAGAACTTTAAGGACACATTTGAATATGATTTTCTTGAGTAATTTTGGAGCAAAAAAAGGCATTTTATACACCAAAATTCGTTAAATCGCCTTGCGCTGTCTATGCGAATTAGTGTTATAGCTTATTTATGCGAATAAAGGTATTCTGCTTTGCCGATAATTAAAAATAAGTCCAGGAATCGATTGAAAGTGAGTGATAATATGCGTGTAGCTTTGAGCAATAATATTAGCTCCAGGATTATAGAACTTGTACAAACGATGCTAGCTCAAAAATAACATTGATGCAAACCGAATTATTTATCTTAAATATTGTATTGTCTATTATAATAAAACTATTATCGAATTTGTTGAAAGTTTTGATTTAATCTTATTTTGAGATTGGCTTTTTATCTATCCATGAAATAGTGGTCCCTGCTAACAACAAAAAAATCAAAGTGTTCTCTGATCAAAAAATGGTTGTGAACCACTGATCAAAGTTCATCTGAAGACTCAACTCAAAACTCAAAATTCGCGTTCGCGCTGCATCGCGCTTTACGAAATGAGTTGAAGACGTAAGTGGATGGGGGTGTTATATGACAAAAACAAAAAGCAGAAGTATCTGTGGTTGAAGTTTTGAACACATAACACATTTATTCGCTCTCAAAATCGGGTATCTGCTACTTTTTTTAGTTAGGTTTATGTGAAAGTGCAATATGCTTTAATGTAAAAATGTTTTTTTTTTTTAATTTGTGACATAACGCCTTCATCAACTCATGTCTTCAATTGAACGTTCTGCACGAAACGAAATATGTAGTTTATTTCAGAGTATTAATTCGCTTCCGCTTATAAAGATGCCCTTCCACTATTGCATGGAACGAAATCGTTCAAAATTTTTGGTTTAGTTTTTGGTTTAACAACAAACGTGTAACTGACGGTTTTGGTTTGCGCTTGCAATTCACGCCCTGATTACCTACGGCCCGTTGTATTGCTTTAAACTGTAGCTAACTTTGTGATTAATAATCATGGTTTTTGTCCTAATGGGCTTCTCTATATATATTTTTTTAAATATATATTTAAAGCACTAACTTTGCGGTTATTCATTATAATAAAATAAATAAAACAACGTTTATTTACTTCTGTATGGGGTGCTGTAGTTTTTCGTTTCTTTTTTAAACAGTTTAATTTATTTTCATGAAACTGTTGGTTGTTTTGGGAGAATAACTGTTTCCTTATTATCCATTTCTTCTTGACAAAAGTACATATTATTTAAATTCTGGCTTTTCGTTAAACACGGGATTTATTTAAAAATACGAATTGATATAAGTAAAATGAAATTAAGTAATCGTACTGAACTTAAAATTTATAAAACACTATCAGTCAATATTAATTACACAGATTTTTTTTTTTCTCAAATTCTTTACAATGATTTTATCAATCACGAAGTTAGCTGCTCTTTGCAGCAAAACGATGGGTCGTACTTTGACGAATTTATATTTATTTGCATTCTAATCACTTTTAAACACATATATGTATTTATTTCCGTAAAAGGTATTTATCATTGGGGGGGTTATTCTAATTTATATTTATATAATTCTTCCATTATTCTTAAAAAAAAGAAGTTTCCACTTAACTTAATAAAAAAAGGCCAATTACAGGGACGAAAGCGTCCGGTTTACGTCTGTTGTTAAACCTAAAACCAAACAAAAAAATTGCAACTTAAAAAAAAATCCAATCGAGCGCAATGGCATCTCTGATAGCGGGCAGCGGGACAATGACGATTGTTAGTAAATCACCTTTTGAAAATACATTAAAAAAAATAACTTGTAAGTTGATATTGTATTTCTAAATACCGCCACATATTTTTATTCTGCTAACCCTTTCAGATCTGAATTAATTCCTGTTGATATAATAAATATTTCTTATTCTGTGTGTACTAAAATAATTATTTGATATATTAAGTGTTTTCTTTTTTATCTTTTATACTTGAAAATAATTTAACGTTCATTTTTTTATAAACTAGGGGTCTCAAACTGATAACGAAATGATATATTTAAAATGTTTTATTACGTTTCAATATACGTTTATACAATTATTATTTTATTCATTTATAAGGACGATAGAAATTCCCTCCAAAATAAACAAACAAGGCAGATGCCTGTTGTCAAAGTTAAAAATTAACTATTCTTTAAAATACTGATGACCGGCGTATACAAAAAAATACAGACGTGCTCAAGTGTTCCAGTAAATAAAATGATAAAATTTCCGCTTTCGAATTTCGGTAGATACGAGATTAAAAAAATCTTAAAATTTGTGTATGTTTGTTTGAACATCCGGGCTGAAAGGGTTTGATGTCAACTTTCTTCAGTATCTAAAAACTTTATTTTCCTAAAATCGTTACTTTCTAATCCGTATTTTCTATAATTTACTGGTTCGTTTACGTGACTTCATAATACATAAAAGAAGACATAAGACTGACATTTGGATTTTAAGAATATTTGTGTACCGATAAACATGGACACATTATCTGTGAGTCATTTCATGATTCATAAAAAACATAACTTCATCCTACGAAGAGATCCATATTAGAATAGAGTGGGTAAGGTAAAGTGTATTGAAAAACACTATCAGCGTATTAAACTAGTATGTCCATCTGCAATCGATGGAATAAACGGAACCTATCATCATCATCGAGTGATGCATGGGGCACTGCATCGGTACACTAAATGCAGCGTATTTCAATCATCTGTAACAGTTTAAGTAAATACAGATATCACGTTTGGAGATTTTCGGTATATTTATTTCTTTAACACGTTCACCACGTCCAATATATCGCGAACCACAGAATATCATAGAAATAATAAAATTAAAATAAAACATGCGAAAAGAAAATGTTGTTTGCTAACTCGGTATTAAAAATCTTATCATCAATGGATTCACACGGAGTAACCCGGTATGATTTTATGCGCTTTTCTCAATTTAATTATTTTTTAAGTTTAATATGTTATGTTCTCAGCTATCATAAATATGTATGTTATATCTTACGTTAAAAATAGCTGTTCTTTTACTCTATCAGCAATCCAATATTGTAATCAACGGCAATACATACATATTATATGTATCATATAAACAGATGTTTAATATTAATTTACCATAATATTTATATTTTCAGTATAGAATACTTATATGAAATACAAATACCGCTGAGATTTATGATATAAACAACGATTGCGCCTCTAGTTTTGACCATTTTACACGTATCGTCAAAATGTATAAAATAAACTAAATATTAATCCGCTCTATTTTATTTTATCGTGCCGTGTGGATTCTTTCCGTGGTGTGAGATGGGCCTTTGGGATAAATTTATCGTATTGAACCCTCGTCAAAAACTTTAAAATTATAGCATCTTTTCCTTCTTTTGCCGCTCCTACCGGAGGTTGGTGACCATCATTCTAGTTTTTTTATGATCCAGGCCCAGCCCCAGAGATTTTAAAGCCAAGATTCTTATACCCTGCCTTCCCTCTATCTTTCCTTCCTAAATAAGTTGAAAAAGGGCATACTCCTCATTGCGGAATATGTGACTAAAGTATGAAACTTTTCTTCTTTTGACAGTGGTCAGTATCTCCCTCTCTTCGTTCAAAATGCTTAAAACCGCTTCATTGAAGACGCGATCAGTCCACAAGATTCGAAGCATTCTCCTGGACAACCAAAGTTCGAAGGTCTCATTTTGTTCATTGTTGAAACTTAAGGAGTCCAACCCTCCACTCTATACACTGGCTACACTGGCTATACATAAGCTTTTATTGCTCTCCATCTTGTGCTTAGTCTCAGATCTCGGTTACATGACAGTTTTTGTATTTTATAAAAAGTATGTCTTGCAATTTAAATTCTGGTCTTTATTTCAGAATCTGAATCCCGCTCATCATTTAGCCAGCATCCTAAATATTTAAAACGGGTAACCTGTTCTATCCCATTACCATATATAGTGAGATGGATGTTAATGCCTCTCCGTTTGCTGGCCACCATAGCTTTGGTTTTTAGAGCGTTCACTTTGAGTCCGAATTCCTTACCTGCATTGTTAACCTTATCGAGAAGTTGCTGTAGATGATCAACGGTATCAGCCATAATGGCGGTATCATCAGCGTATCTTATATTATTGATTACTTTACCATTTATTTTAATTCCTATGTCAACATCTAGTAAGGCCTCTCTAAATACAAATTCGGAGTACCTATAAGTTTAAAAGCATTGGTGAAAGTATGCAACCCTGCCTAACACCTTTCAAGATATGTGTGTAATCAGTTATAATGTAATTTATACGGACGGGTGTAGTTTAATTCCAATAGAGATTATAGATAATCCTTATATCTTCCTATCGAACCCAATTGTGAATAGAAGGTCTGGCAACGCTTTATGACTTTCACCAGTGAATTGTTTTGCACCGGAGAAAAAAATGTAAAGAAAATAAAAATCGTGCTCTTTTATCATGTGCATTATTATTTGTGCACGTAGAGTTGTATGGACAAATGTTGACGTATCGTATGTTTTTTTCAGTATGTATCTTTTTTGATTTTCTTATATAAAACACCGATAGTCACACAGAATACTTTAAGATAAACAATATTTTGACTATATATTTTTTCTTCTATAATAGATATTACATCACAATACACATGCAACATTCGTGTGAAAAATTATATACGTATTTCCTTAGTTCGTATTTATGTGTACCTCGGTTCTCGTTCTGTCAGTGTAATATATTATATATGTATTTAAAAAATGTTCTTAAAAGTATAACTAATTATCAACTTATTCAATTAATTGTATTGTGATTTCAAAATTTAAATCAAACAATGATTTAAGTCTAATTAGGTATATTGTTTATTATATTTTTCACAGTTAATCGGAATAAATAAAATTCTCCTTGTCTGGATATGTTCAAATTAAATGTTTCAGCTTATTTCATTTAAATTATTTATTGCCATTGATGGAATTCCATTGTAATGATGTAATAACTTATATTTACAAATAAGTTGTCAATTTAAAAAATACTTGGTACACTTCCACTTATTTATTTTGACCAATTAGCGCCTTCACCCTCTAATGGGCATCTTCATACTGGTTTCAGCTTATGTTTCAAATCATGTTTATAAACGAATAGTTTGACATTCGTTTGAAAATGCCCTCAAGCCAAAACCACCGTCCGATGTTTTGTTTTTTTTTGTTTAAAAAATTAAATAAGTAGACACAAATCAATATTGGATTTTAATATTTAAATTATAATATGGAGTTCTACAAAATAAACGCCAACTCAATAAATGTACTCATGAATAAAATGATATATTTGTTCTATTTTCATGGTTGCAGCGTAGTCAAAGCATTATTTTTTCATTAAACACGAAAGCCTTTTTTCTGCAAAGTGTCGTTTGATACTACAAAAGCCTGTTAGGAAATGAAGGAAGACAATTATCCACGAATTGCAATGCCCTCCACTTCGCGCTTGTAACGTGTCTATTAGGGTGAGCCGATAATATTTTTTTCCAAATTTTGAAATGAAAGGGGTCTAAAAAGTTGCCTTTTGGATTACTTTGAAATCCAAAATTTAAAAAAAAAAATATTCGATACTACTTTTGGCCCTTAACTTAACCAGAGCTTGAAATTTTCGAAAAAGTCGATTTTTTGCGCTAAACCGGCTGTCATTTCATATTTAGGTTAGAAAATCAGTACAATTAAATTTTATAATGTGCATTAAACCTTATTAAATAAGCATCTAAGGGCGTGAGTTGCACTTTGTTTTGTGATAAATGGGTAGCATTGTTTTAATGAGCCATTGTTTTCGTCAATATTGGCCAGACGCTCAATGGAATCAGTTCCACTGAGTGTAAACTTTTTGCATTTCGGTAGTTGTAAAACGTGTTCGAATTTGTAATGAGATTAAGTTATATCTTTACTAAAAAAATTTTTTTTTTCAATATAGATAAATTACAAAATGTTCTGACACTGATAAACTTCAAACCTCGGTTGAGGGCCAAAAGAAGTATGAAATATTTTTTTAAATAATTTTTACGTTCAATTTGATTCAAAATGCAACTTTTTAGACCCCTTTCATTTTGGTGTCTAAAAAAATTTTAAACTTCATACATCATCGGCCCACTCTAGTGTCTATGAACGTTATTAGTTTGTGATCATTTTAAGAACACGGCCAATCAACAATTTATTATTGCAAAATAATAAATATTTATTTTTAATAATTCGAAACTCATAAGTCCGTTAGTTGCACTGCGTATAGCTTTCCGTGTTATTATAATAATATTGTAATAACAAAGATAGCAAATAGATTCAATAAATAATTAAATAAACTGATTTTAAATAAACTTTTCTATTTCTATATTTCAATATAATATTGCGTATATATTTGCTTGAATCATAAAAAAATATGGTTGGTTTCTATTTTTTTCTAATGGCATAAAATGTTCATATTTGTTGAAGGTGTTTCACGATTATTATTAATGTTTATTATAATATGTACTTCTATATTTATTGATAATGCGGCGTGGCATGTTTATACATTTTTACTTATTTGTAATATAATTGGTTTGACTATTCAATGAACATATTTCTTTTTTTTTAGATTTCCAAACACTTCAAAATTAGATACAAGTTGATGACCACAATTGAATGGATAATATATGACGACAAGTAAAAAAGGTAAATCAATTATGGCGTTTTTAAATTCTTGCCTTGCTAGATATTTTTACAAAGATGAAGAACTTCGTAACATGTCCAATTCTGCCTCATTTTTTCGATGCTTTTATTGAATTTTATAAAACGCTGAATTTTTTAAAAAAAAGTTTCTCAATCTTATTTGAAATACGGGTTCTAAATATCCTTTTAATGTAAATGGGGGAATAAGGTCAGGTCCTATTGATCGCTTTAGTTTTAACTTTTTAGTTGCCATATAAAAGCCGTTTGAGCGTTGGTAAATTAATAAATTCTTCGTCTTCAAACTTTTTCGATGCGCCGGAGCGTTCTTAATCTTCAATTTCAAAATTATTATTGTTAAAGCTCTGATACCAATATCTGCATATTGTTTCTGACAGAGCATAGTTGCCGTAAGTCTCCACAAGAATCCTATGTGATTTTTAAAAAAAGTAATGTAATTAAATAAAATTCCTGGCAAATACCATTTTTTGGCACAAAATTGACGTGTTTACTGCGGTAAAAATATGTCCTTTAAGGTAGTAACACAACAAAAAACAAACCATTTCAGTATCATTTTAATTGAGGAATTTTTTTTTTACGTATCCAGCTCACATTATCATCCTTTCAAGAAAAAATGACTTGATTTTTTGTTTCATTAGCAGCATACTGATAAGATAAAATAAAACATGAAAGAATTCATCCGTTAAGTAAACCTTGAGAAAGAAATTGTTTAGATTTGAAACCGGTCAGTGGAACAAAAAATTGTGGTTTAAAACAAAATTGTTTTATTATTTATTTGAAAAGTATTATTAATTTAATAGAGATAGGTAATGATTTTTTAAAAAAGAACAAAGGTATAATATGCCTTTGAATTTTTCACCACTTTTATCAAAGTTAATTATTATTATTGTAATATACGGTAGTACTAATATCACACTTGGTTAATTTTTATTCCGTCATTTGGTGAAAAATAATCTTTAGGCCTCATCTCGCGCTTTACAATTCTTTACATAATCTTAAATTCAAACTAAGCAAGTACTGGGAAATGGGAATCGAGTTGTGGTAGAGTAGGATTAAAAACTTAGACATTTGGTCCGTGTGTCCACAACAGTACCACGGAACCACAAGAGGTTTTTATTTAGGTAACTGTTAAAATATTTTTTAAACAATCGCAATATGCAATGCTTTTTCTTAATAGTGAACTCGAAAACGTTACACATGTAAAAATACTAATTTTATTTTAATACTATGCATATTAATCGTGACACCTTTTTCTGTTTTTAGTCGAAAAATTCTTCCAACATGGGTGGTTTATTTAGCAAACAGAAGAAAGAAGGAGGAAAGAAGTTTTATCAGGTAATTAATTTTTATTTTATAGAATCATCATCATCATATCTTTATCCGCATGTGATGGTGCATAAGGCAATGCATTGGTTTACCAATCGCAGCGTATTTCGATCATTTTTGTAACACAAAGTCCAAAGAAAAATTATCAGTCTTACGCTCAATCAGTCTTAAGCTTAAAAATAACTTGTCGTATTTTTTGTTTTGTACACCATTTTGTGAAAAGGACCGGAATTATATTGTTATGGTATTTTCATAATGGAGTTCTGGTACCAACCCTAATGTATGGAAGCGAAGCATGGAGTTGGAAAAAAAAGGGACGAAAGTAGACTGAATGCTGTTGAAATGCGATCCCTCAGGCGAATGTGCGGAAAAACAATGTATGATAGGTGCCCTAATGTCGAAATTAGAGCAGAATGCAAGGCTGAGTTAAGCATTATCGACAAAATTAAGAAAGGTCTTTTGCGATGGTTCGGTCATGTGGAGCGAATGAATGATGAAAGAACGGCTAAAAAGATTTATGATGCGAATGTGTCTGGTTGTAGAAGTCGAGGAAGGCCGAGAAAGACATGGCATGATCAAGTACAACAAATTCTTGAAAGTGGTCATGTGAAAAGTCGGAATAATCGACGTGCGTGCATGAGAAGATGTATGAATGTGAAGGAAGCAAAGGAAGTGTGCCAGGACAGAGTGGTGTGGCGTTCTATCCTCTCTGCCTACCCCTCTGGGGAAATGCCGTGATGGTTAGTTAGTTAGTTAGTAATATAGTGTAAAGTTTCCGCAAATCAAGTTTTATAAAATTTCCATTGAAAATAAACATAAAAATGTATTTTTCAACAAAAAATGGTAAAAGCGCCATCTATGAATAATAAGTTTCATATTTTCGTTTTCATCACCTTAAGAGCCCCGATTACGAGGGGAAGTTAACGGAGTTACCTTCAATTGTCTATATAGTAAACGAAAATTTCGAAAATATGAAGTACTTTCGTTAGTATAATGTAATTAAATATTTATATTTTTGTTTCTTTATACAAAGATACATATTACAAAAAAATAATGACGTATCCCTAACTCATGAGGCCAAGAGCCCTGCGTTGAGTTAGGATACAACATAATGGAAAGTAGAATCATGCATAATAATTGTAATAATAAAAAATATTACATAAACATCTCGACAACACGCTTAACACTTTGAGCACCGGCCAAATACACAGAGAATTTACCCTGTTCCCGGCCCATTTTTGTGAAATTTCATGCTTTTTGAAGGGTTTCTTAAAAGTGTCATAATTGTGAAAATACTGGGTTAAATCAATCGAAACGTCAAATCAAGCGAAAAAGTTATTTTCGAATGATAGTTTTGCCAACATTGGCCTTTATGGAGAGCCACATTGCAATGTTCGCATAATTGGTTATGTTTTTTATGATTGTTTTAGTTTATATTACTTATTATGTTAATGATAATTATGTAAATTAGATTATTTACGTTTTTATATTATTATAATGTTAACTTTGTTAAAAAACTCATTTAAGACATGTTTTACTTATTGTTAAATGTTCCCTCGGCACGAGACACCCCAGTGAGGGAACATTATTCTGTATAAAAAAAAATATACAAACATTGTAAAAGTATAAATAAATCAATATACAGAGTCTCACTCCTTTCATTGTTTGTATCCCGGTCTCGTGTTTTTACATAGTTTACCAGCAGCGAAAAAGTACTAATAACAGTCAATAAAATGCATTTTTTAGACAGCTGAAACCACGTGAAAACACGGAACCGGGACACAACGCGTGGTTATAAAATCACGTATTTACACGGCTCCGGGATATAAAGTGTTAATAGTACAATATATAAATCTATTTTCTTTTATTTTCTTTTATTGAGGAAACATACAGTACAGTTACAAAGTTTAATATTTTACACAGTTAGACTTAATTCTAATGGACCAGTGAAGTTTCCATATTATAAAGCAATTATATGTAAGGTTAATTATGAAAGTATAAAAAAGAGAAGGAAAAAGAAAAACACAAATGAAAGTTGTTTAAAAATTAAAATTTAAGTGAAAAAAAGATATTTTAAAGTTTGTAGCTTGTAGTGAGTATTTACAAATGGATGTCTCTCAGCAGTCTATCTATGCAATATCTCTCAGCAGTCTCCTGCAGTGGTCTCTTTCCTTGGACAAAACACCTCTCCTGAAAATGGCTTTCGTTTTGGAGAACATTATATGTCCATCTAGAACATTGAACAGTCTTGGGGCCACAAAGGAAAATTTTCTCTGAACGAAAGTCGTACGTGTTTTAAGTATTAAATAATTCCAATTACAGGAAAACCTCCTACGAGCATTCTGCATGTTTCAAAACATATTTTATATGAATATTAAATTGTTCATTGATAAAAACCCCTAGTTCTTTATTCTTTACGAAAATCTCTCATCCTCTTTCAAAGATGTTCGAAAGCACCATTGTTCAAATCGCATCTAAAGAAACATCTCTTCCTTAAACACTTCACTCTACCTCTTTTCCAATAAGAATATTATCGAACAATTTGAAATCTATTTTTTTTTCACGTTTGTGTTGAAACTAAAAAAAGCCGCATGGCAATAAGCCGCTAGTGTGCAAATTATAATTGCATAAAACAAAAGTTAATTGCAATTATACAGTTTTCAAATTATTATTTAAATAACCAGTAGTAGTTTTAAATTTGTTGCAACAGAGAGGGAAAACATTTTTGAGAAGGGAATATGGAAGTTTAGGCATTCACAGGGCCCATGACCTGTCATTGGTTGGTTTAAGTAGCCACATTTCACACTCTGTAACATTCGTAATTCTGCCTATGTTCGTACTTTTACATTTCCTCAACCCTTCCAACTGTTGACTTTTGTGAAGTATAAGGGATTCAGCCGGATGAATTTTACCCACATAATAAAGGTTTCAGCTCCATTAGGGCACAAAAATCAACAGATGGAAGAGTTAAGGAAATTTGAATGTTCAAACATAGGCAGAATGGTGAATTTTACACAGTTTGTAATGTGGCTACATAAAACAGTCAATGACAAGTTATAAGCCTTGTAAATGCCTAGACTTCCGTATTTCCTTCTGAAAAATGTTTTTCCTCTTTGTTGCAACAAATTAAGATATTATTTTAAATTAAGAACAATTTTCGTTCATATGTATTCTTATTTTTTTATACAATATATATAAAAACTGTTGTTTTTTTCCCAAATAAAAATTAAATAAACAAATAAATATAATAAATAACTTCCCGGGAAGGAAATTCAATTAGTTAATTAGGAAATAAAATAAACAGGAGATAACAATTTATTTAATAATTCTATAAAACTCTGTCAACATTACTTACTTTTGAAAAATCAACGATGTTTTGATCAAAACCTTCTGTAATAAATAATATGTAAACTGTAAATATGTGTTTTTGTCAATTAAAATACACATATTATATTTTATATATTTATCTATAATATACGGTTAAATCACCTGATAAAAAAACACGATTAATTCGGATTACTTCCATATTATTCTACTTATTAACGGATGCATTTGCCTGTTTAGTTCGAAATTGGCGATTATTAATAAACCATTTATTTTGTTTTCAGTTTTGGGCAAAAGATCCGCAGCACATGGAAACGTGAGTAGTTTTATCATTTAAAATATTCTTAAATTCTATATTCGTCACAGTGATAGGTTAAATAAAACTATTTTTTTATTTTATTAAAATACAGAACATTTTACATAAGAAATATGGAAGTCTAGGCACTGACGGGGCTCATGCCATGTCATTGGCCGGTTGAATAATTAATAATAATAGTTTCACCCCCTAATTTGTGAGGATCTATGAATACGTTTATGCGTAAATTATTAAGGAATTTACCATATTCAAATTTATATTTACCTACGCACAAATTTTGACAAAAAAAATACTTTGACTAGCTCCTTTTTTAGTTTGCTGCAAGATAGTGTATTCACGCCAGCTGGTGCAGGGTTCTCGCTTCGACGGTCTCGCCAATCTCGGGTGACATACGAATGAGGAAAAAGACACACAGTTCCTTCAAAATACTATTTATTATCTAATTCCGCAATGTCACATAAATCATAATTGAAAATAGTCTGAAAAAGTTGAGCGGGCACATAGTCATTAAACAAACAAATCAGCTCAAATAAAACCACAGGGCAATCACACCCTCACACTCGCAACTCGTAACACTCGAGGATGCGTACAAGCCTCGCCTGTCACTTAGGACCTTCCGTCATTGTCTCTAGAGGCTCACTATTGAATGTCACAGAAATAATAATTATTGCAACTATCCTAAAAGATAACTGCAGTTTCTTTAAATAATTACCTAGGTAAACTCATTTACCTAATACACGTAACACTCGAGGATGCGTACACTCCTCGCCTGCTACGGTCTGACTTTCCGTCAGCAACTCTACAAGCGCACTTGCAGACTTCAAGAAGAAGACTAAAGCTTGTTCTTCTCACACAAGCTTTCCAAAACCTATTTCGATTACATTCTACAAAAAATACTGATATTTTAGTGCCAAACAAAATATATCTAAGACCTTTTCAAACGAGATTTCTCTTCCTCGATAAATTAAATTATATGTGACATCCTAGGACAAGAAACAATAGACTAAACTAGGATCTTAACACAGGACAAATGTCTGGTTCTTTGAAATATTATATTAAAAAAAATACAAGGGTACAAAGTATACACAGAAAAATAAATATCTCAACTTCAGTAGACGACATTTAAAAGGGCATAAAACAATAATTCACGATATACGACACTTTTGAAATAAATGAACATGTTGCAAAGCCGAACAATAACATCTGAAATTGCTAGTCGGTATACAAAATTAACCAATAAAGCGTTCTTTGTAAAGTATTATTTTAACCCGCCAAATCTTTGGAACGAAGTTAGTAATTTAAATGCGTTCTGTAAAGAATTATTTAATAAACGAAATATTGCTCAATTTAGTTTTGGCCCCAACATAGTGTTTTTAGCAATAAGCCCGCCGAAATGCAGCCATTTTTTGTAGTTGAAATCTTTTATATGTGAATAAATAAATTTATTTATTTATTTATTAGCGCCCAAAGGGCATTTACATATACAGGGGTTAAAAACAATTTACAAATATAAAAATACATTTTTTTAAAAATAGATACATAAAAAAAATTACCAGAAACTAAAATACTATTCAAAAAGTTTGAAAAATAATTGACTTAAAATTGGATAGAGTTTTAGCAAATATATCTATTTTTTGGTCATCGGTGGATTTGTTCCCGAGAGAATGAATTCTCGGGAACATAGAGTTAATGTGCGAATTAGACTTAGATATATTAATACACCTAAAGTAAATATGATGCCTCATTGGCCTATTAGGCACATTGAAATATATACATTTAACCAAATCTGGAACATCAAAAAGATTATAAACAATTTTATACAAAAAAACAAATCAGATGTTATTCTTCTATCAATAATTTCGAGTGAATTTAATGTATATAAGAGAAGATTATGGTTTATATACAGTTATTCGCGGGAAATGCAATTTAAAATTTATGAACCGGAGAAATTTATGCTGGATTTTTTAAATTTTACAATGGGTAGCACAGAGAGGTGACCAAATTGAACAATTGTATTCTAATTGACTCCTAAGCAATAAACAATATATTTTTTTATTGATTTGAAATCCTTTGCTGACCTCAATTCAAATCCAAACATATGTATACCCTTCTTTGATATAATCAATATGACTACTAAAAGAAAATGTTTCATCAAATATGATACCGAGGTCATTAATTTCTTTTACAGAAGCAAGGGCAGCACTGTCGAGTGAAAAGGGAAAAGTATGAGGCTTTTTTGAACGATTGAATCTAATTATTCGACATTTACTAACATTTAAGAAAATGTTGTTTTCTTTACACCAAAGAGAGAGACGATCTATGTTTTTTTGTAAAACCTTGCTATCTGCTACATCGTGGATCCTTTGAAACATTTCGAGGTCATTATTAAACATTAAAATCTCGACATTTTAAAAAATATTGACGATATCATTTATAAACAAAATCGGACCCAAGTGTGATCCCTGAGGAACACTACTTGTTACAATGAATTTGTAAGAGGAAATAGATTTAACTTTTACACAAAGTGACCGAATTTATGTAAATATCGAGTCAATTATTTTAATTATTTTCGTATGTTGAGTCTTCATTTTATTTTTATACATTATTTATGCTTTATTGGGATAGTTTTTAATAACTTTGTAACTAAGAAATTAAATTTAATAACTAAAACTAATACTTATTTTATTTTAACTTGTTGCAGGAAAGTAAAACAAGATGTGACGACAAACAGCACGAAAGTGACGAATGCGGAATGGACCAATGTCCCTTTACAAGTACCTGATAATATACTTGAGAGTTTAAAGAAAGATATAATAACTGTGGGAAAACCAGTCCCGCCTCCGAGAAAACATAGAGGTAAATCTCCTTCAATGAAACACGTCGCAGAGCTGAATTTATCGAATGAAATAAAACCATCAACCGCTGTCCCCTCTAGTCCCATTCCAGTAGAGGAACCAATCATCGTGCCCAAGAAAGAACCGGTGCACATTTGTGACGGTACCCATCATCACGTGACAAACTTTGTAAATGGCAAAATAATACAAAACTCCATAATCACTCCGAAGAAAAATGAAAGTATCTCTACACCGAAACACGAAAAACCAATGCGACCGAAAAACTTATCCACGGTATCACTTCCAAATTACGAGGAGTTGGCTGTTCAAATTAAAAAACGCAAAGATAGTTTACGGAACCCAAATCCGAAGAAAAAACCCACGAGACATATTTCAGTCACAAGTCTTCCGACAGAAAATAAAGTCTTTTTATCATCAACGACTGCTGCGCGACTCGAAAATTATATGATGAGATGTAAAAGTTTTGGCGCTCTGCCGCCTAAACAATTACTCGAAAAGTTACAAAATGAAATCGATTTCGGTAGCGAGAGCGACGATTCTTGGGAAGGTCTAGACGACTGGGATATGGAGGTCTTAGAGCAAAATAATCTCCGACATTCGCCCCTTGTTCCACGGTGCAGACTGAGCGCCCCCACTCACAATCCTTCTATTGGATCACATTTAGAAAATCGCCTACCTACTACTATTGAGGAAGTTGATGAAGTAACAAAACTCAAAGTCCCGTCGACTCCCGAAAATCAAGGAATCAAATCTCTCAAGAAAAGAGAAGGTCGCCGAGAAAGTATCGATGACTTTTTTGATAGCAAAGCAGAGAACCCGGTTTCAACCAAAATTGTAAAGTTAAAGAATGATCAGTTTCTCGGAAGAAGAGGCTCGGACGGATTCTTCGGATACGACAGAAAATGTTACCCCTTTAAAAGCGCAGAAAACGATCCATCATTTAAATCGGACACTTTTTTTTCAAATTCCTTATTGCAAAGTGAGTCGGAAATAAAACAAGATGCACTGAAACGTAGAAGGAAATCCGCGGGGGCTGCTCTCCATCGTATAGAATCTTACGACGATGACGATGACGAGGAAAGATTGAAATCGGTAGTGAAGCGTTTTGATACCGATGACGACTTATTGAACACATTCGAAGGTTTCTATAATAAAGATGGTAAACAAGATGGCGCTTTATCAAAAACTGATGAGGAAAGGACTACTGGCAATAAAACCGACGAAAAACTATTACCAGAAGATAAGTTATCTATGCACAAAACTGACGAAGAGAAAGCAACGCACGGTACGATTATTGACAAAAAAAACACTGGGATTCTCGGGAAAAATAAAAAGGTGAATGACGCCCCAAAAAGCATTTTCTTTTCATGGGAAGACAACAATGATGATGAGACGAGTGCTAATAAGTCGGGCACTATAGCACACTCGAACCTTTTGAAATTCATTCAAGAAAATACTATTGAACACGATAACCCCGTTGCCAATTTATCAGAAGGCATAAATAATTCTGAAATTAAAACTCCCTTACAAACCCTTCCGGAGGTATCGGAAAGAAAACATGCAAATTTTGATGATAATGATAGAAGTATAAAATTTGCATAAATTCGTAAAAAAAAAATTAACCCCTTTATATTTTAATTTATAATCGTCCGTAGATGTATCTTTAATATTATTGTTGAATCTAGAGTATAATAAAATGTATTTGTAAATAAAACGGTTTGTTTCAAAGCAGAATAGTCTTAATCACATGCAAATGTCTTTCAAAACGAAGTACCGACCCACAAGTTCATTGGATGCGTAAGATGGATTTTAAGAGGTGACATGTTGAAGGTAGTTAGTGCAACAAGGACTTTCATATAATATTATTTTTATTAAACAAGAATTGGAGACGATTTCTGGCTACCTTTGGCGATACTGACTATTTAATTAAAGTATTCAATGAGTTGGCAAAAAGTCCCACCGCAATAATTTTTTTCTTTTATGAATGAAAAACAGATAATTACATGCGAATGTTAGAGTATGTTTACTTACTTATTGTTATCAATATAATATGTTCTTAACTTAATGTCATACTTGTTTGTAAAATTGTTTTTTTATGACCAAATAAAAAACCAATTCAATACACTACCACATTAAAAAAGCAAGGAAAAATACAGGGCAGTAAAAATACTAAACAATGGACTTAAACACTACAATAACTTACTTTTACCTGACTGTTTGAAAAATTATATTGAAGACAAATTTAAAATCAACACAAGCACATGATAACTTTACTAACCAGACAGAACATAACATGACTTGACCCAATGGTGACAGGACCACTAAAATCGAAATACAGAAGACTAAGGAAACTGAAAAAGGAGCATTAACATTATTTATTTATTTACATACATAAGTTTATTGTACATTATTTGAGATATAAGTCCCAACTTCATGGGACTAAAAGTCCTGTGTTGAGATGAGTCGAGAAATAAGTTGACACAGACACATGAGTATATCACCACAAATATAGATTTTTTTTTTTAACTAAAAAAAAACACATATATATGGCACATCAATATGATAAACAGTAAACTCAAACATTTGGAAAATCATCAAGGAGTTTCTTACTCAAATCCCTCCGATTAAAAAATCTTTAAAATGTATTTCGCTGATCACTTTGTTACATTAACCATTTTGTTTATTCAAGATACATGTGTCTTAAATTTTAATTTTTTTAAATTTGTTGTGAACTGAATAAATTTAAAAAAATGTATATTACTTATTTTTAAATAAATTTATTTATTTATTTTCCGTTCGCAAACAGTAAAAGATATCACAATATATATCCAATTCAGAAAATAAAAAATAATAACTCTAACACTGAACATCACAAATAATCACAAAACAAAAATTTAAAATGTTAAAAAGACCAAAATTGTTTTTATAATACATACATACAAATAATGCAATTAAGATCAAATTCAATGTAATTTATAGGACTTAATAAAATAATGACTTAAATATTAATCATTTATAAACTGTCTCGTAATAATAATAAGTTTAATTAATGTAAGTAAATATTAATATTTAACCATTTACCTACTCTGTTTGTCTACCGGTTTCGAGATGTACCCGTCTCTTCGCCAGGACACCCACTACACCAACATGCAAATACTGAAATACACTATCACCTTTACAGTCACCGCAGTATAACATAGTATTTACGTAAATAAATTGTCTTGTTAACCTTAATAATAAGTTAAGGAATGATATCTTTGTTTAGTTTTTTATATTTTACTTTTTGTGCTGTTACATGTTCACTTAATTGCCATACTTACTAGTTTTTTGCTCAATGTATTATTATTGCGTTTCTTAAAATTATTTTTTATTATTAACTTTTTAAAATCATTCTTATGTTGTTGAAATTCCATTTGTCGATGCGTTTTGAAGCTGCAAGACTTTTTGTGATGTTAGCTATCATATTATGTAAATGTTATCAACTATCAAATATCTAAATTTCAACCGTCCATGCGCTCAGTAGCTGCAAGACTTGTTGTTATCTAAATTCTTTTTTTATAAATCTGCTTTTAATTTCGTTTTTAAAGTATCACTTAAATTCTAAACTTCATTGTCAAATAAAAAAAAATAAAAATAAAAATGTAAATAGGGGCTAGATTTCTTATTGTCCATGCGCTCTGTAGCTGCAAGACGTTCTGTTATCTAGCTCACATATATCATAATTGTAATATATCGTAATTGGAGACGAGGAACTAGAATCCCAACCGTCCATGCGCTCTGTAGCTGCAAGACGTGTTGGGATATTTATTTATTATACAGCGCCCTTGAGGTGATTTTCACAAAAATGGCGCTATATAAATTATCCAAACATTATTATTATTATTATACCTTGACAATGACGAAGCGACAGGAACGTCTCGAAACCGGTTGACATAAAAAGTCTAAATACTTATATTTACTAACATTAATAAACATGTTTGTCCACAAAGTTTATGCTTTTACATAAAAAATAATAAGTTTTTTTATGTATAGCAATAAATATATTTCTAATTGTACCATCAGTAAATTATATTATATAAATACATTCTCATTATGCATAAGGCATGGGTAATTTATTGTAACTCTAAAGAGATCACATTTCCCCTCAGAGGAGAGCAGACAATCTAATCTAATATCAAATGGTTAGTGGGGTTGTGGGGTACCGGTTCTGGTAAGACGGTTTGGGCCTTCATCTTACTGAATTTATATTTATGGAGTTTAAAATAACAATTTAGAAACATTGCACATGAGTGCCAGTGCATAATACGTAGATTGAGTATGAGGTTCTGCACAGCATTTAGTTTAATACTCTGAAGGCATGGATAACGCAACGTGAGCTGAATAATAAACAATTTAAACAATAAAATAAATAAAACAACTTTGTTTTTAACCACTAATTTTTATTTTTCACCGACCGGTTTCAAATCTAACAAGCTTCTTTGTCAAGGTTTACGTAAGTAGTTACGTAGTTACGTAAACCTTTAAAAAAAAGCTTGTTTGCTTTGAAACCGGTCGGTGAAAAATAAAAATTAGTGGTTAAAAACAAAGTTGTTTTATTTATTTTATTATAATGAATAACCACAAAGTTAGTGCTTCAAATATAAACTTTATATAAGTTTTTTTTTTTTTATTTAATTGATAAATATTATAGTCTTTATTCAATAAATTACACACATTATTACAATATAAATACATTATAAACAGAAAAAAGTAAAAACATACCCCAACTTGATTCCATTTTCTAATAGTGAGTTATTTACAACTCGTTGAAAATGTCCCTCAAAATTAAATATTTGGGTAAATCATAAGAACGCAAATATTTCTTTTTTAATAAAAAAAAAAAAATATTTGGTCCCGATAAACTATTAAATATTAGTTTGTATCGGGTGCTCAGACATTAGTTTTAATTAATAATCAAATAAAAGAATACAGACATAATACCTGTATACGTATAAAATAATGAACAAATATTATTTTGTTTTTGATGCTTTGAAAAATATTATTCCGAAGACAGAAAAGAAAAAACTCAACAAAATCACATAAAAAAAGTTTAAAAAATATATAAATTTTTTTAGAATTAAGAAAATAGAGTAAAATAATACAAACAAAATTAAAGACTAGCCATTTAATTGAATATATTTAGAAAATGGGAAAAAAATATATACACATATATAAATAGTGTGTGCTCATAAATGTAATCAATGCGCGATAAAAAATAAAACAAAGTAAACCGAAAATTTCAATTCATATCTACAGAAAAAAATAAATTAAAAGAAACTTTACATAAAATCTAAAGAAAATAAAATAATAAAAAAATAAAAGGAAAGGTTGGCCTAAGAAAATAACAAAAATGTATCCAATGAGAGATAAAAAATGTTTTACATAAATAATAAATCAATATAGAAACGTTCTGTCTACTAAACACGTTCGTAATAAAAACATGATTTTATTTTTATTATGACATTTTTTCATGTCAAGTGGCAACATATTAATTATTTTTGGAATTGTTTTTTCCAACGTAAGTTGTCCATATTTATTTTTAAATTTTGGTACAACTAAGCCATCAACAGATGTAAATCTTGTTAGATAGCTGTGTTCTAATTTATTTTTATATTTCGAGCTGAACATCTGTCGGATAATAATTTTGCTCCATAAAATACCCTTAACTGGTAAAACATTTAATTTATTATACATGAATGGAGTATTATGTCTCTGATTGAATACATAATTGGGTGAAATCGATTTGACAAGTGCATTTTGAACATTTTGTACATATTTAATGTTTGTTGCACAAGCCCGTAAGCCCGTATCTTATTATGGATTTTCTCAGAGACAAATATACTAATCTACGTGTGGAGAGAGGAACTAAAAACTTTAATTTGTGCCGTTGAATAATTACGGATCTTACCGTTTGCATGTTTTCCACTTAAAAAAGCAATAAATGGTTAAACCCAAATAAACATATTCGTCCACAATGTCTAATTTATCGAATAAACAAACTCTATCAAAGAGAGAGTTATAAGGGCATAAAAAATTATGTGTTTTTACTATTGTACCTATTGGTAACATATGAATTTTGACGTGTCGTGATCTAACATCTATTAATTTACTTTTTTGGCATTTATTAAAAGGCCCGCATCATGGCACCAAATTTGTAAGATATTAAAGTCATCCTGCAAAATTTCGATACATTTATTAATACCACTATGCGAAACAACTAGAGCAGTATTGTCTGCATACACAAAGAGTTTAACATGTGAAAAAATATTTTTAATGAATGAAACATATATTATATACAATATGGGTCCTAATATGGAACCCTGGGGAACACCTGCTTTGATATTTCTATTACTGCTTTGTGCACTATCGATACTTACAGACGTTGTTCTGTTAGTTAGGTAGTTTTTAAAGAGGTCAAGTAGTGGTCCTCTTTTACTTGTATATATTATTGATAAGCGTAGAAAAAAAAATACGTATGCATAAATATAATACAATAAAAATATCATTATTGGCAGACACTACTTCTAAGAAATTTTCTGTTGAAAAATGCCAAAAGGTGATGTCATTTTTTATAAATTTTGAAGAAGGGCTTTGATGGGGTCTGCAAAAATTTAGTTAACAAGCCTAATTTTAGTGTCAGTAGGTGCATTGAACATTTGTTTATGAAAGTTTTTTTTCACCATATTGTGTATACACGAAATGCTGATGAATCCGGCGATTGCCTAAAAAGGAACATGTCATATTTAACCATCTTTCAACAGTTTTGTAAGTATTAATTTCTATTAAAAGTATAAATTCATAAAAAGTCATTAAAGTGCAGACGACAGTAACGAACTGCCATTGAACTCTCGTAATTTGCTGAGTTGCGGTTTTCAAAATACACGAATCATCTAATTTTTCGTGCTATTTCTAGTATAATAAAATAAAAATAGTACGCAGGAAAAACTAATATACCGAAATGGCGACACAGACTTATTTAAAATAGATTATTTATTTTATTGCTTGCTGAATGCAGACAATAACTGATTTCTGAAAAGAGGTTATCTAGATTATATAATATGAACATAAAGAAAAGAAAATTCGTCAGATGAGAAAAGTTTGTAGTTTGCGTGCATGGAATCGTAAAATTTGGAATATTCCATTTTTGACAGATTTTTAGATAATTGAAGGGACGCGGACGTGTCTCGTTAAAAAAGCTTTTAGTTTTGATGTGTAGATGTCGCCGTTATCCTTGCTAGACAACATTTTGACCGTTACCAAAATTTACCGACTTCTGCAACAAACACCATCGACCCAAAGATGGCGGTAGTAGTACGCTGCGAAGAAAAATAATTTAAGCACTCGATAACCAAAATCAACACTCAAAACTTACATTTTTCCATTTAAATAGTTGTAGCTTTTAGAATACCGACGAATAATTCTTATTTATTATAAAACTAATTTAAAATAAGCTAAAGAGTCCATATGACGGCAATACTTTACTTGACCTTGTACAACACAACATTGCTCGTGCTGACCTACATAGGACTTCTCGTGAAAGTATTGTGTAATGTATTTCATCATTTTTGAAGCAAAAGTGATTTATCTATTTTAAATGCAATGCATGAGCATAAACTATGAATAATTTGTTAAAATATATACTTTTAATGATATTTTTTTTAAAATATGAGAAATCGTCGCAATACCAAATATAAACGTTTCAGTGAAAAAAAGTTAAATTAAATTAGTTAAAATATTCCGAAACTAAAAAGGCAAATTTTTTAAACCCTTTTCCCGATTCCCGCGATTTTTTTTTCCTTCCGTGCCATTTCAATGTCAGTCATGAATACGGACGCTGTATTGATTCTGGAGTAATGTCTCAATGTAGAGTGTTAAGTGAAGTGGCCTACAGACCTACATTACAAAAGTTTGACTTGTACCCAGTGAAAAAATAAAATATCGACTGTTATAAGGTCAGTAATTAAAGTTCGTGGTTTTTTGTACTCGCTGGAGTACAAAAACGGCCAAAACATTCGCTCGGTAGTGCGTTGTGAGTTAAAATGCACGAAAAAGCTACAACGATGAGCACCTCAAGCTGCGTTGCCGCATCTACAAGTCAAACCAAGGCAGCAGGTGTAAGTGG
Organism: Micrasema longulum; assembly: GCF_059751315.1. Taxonomy (NCBI): domain Eukaryota; kingdom Metazoa; phylum Arthropoda; class Insecta; order Trichoptera; family Brachycentridae; genus Micrasema; species Micrasema longulum. The sequence continues at coordinate 40,858 of NW_028277402.1, forward strand.
TAGTGGAATAGTGACGATGCTCATTCCTCTGGATTCTATAGCGCCAGATATTCCTGACTCCGAGCTGCACATGTCTTATGAAGATGGCTCAACTGGTAAGTACCGCTTTAGACACATCGTGTTTCGGTTATTCCGTGTGCCCCGAAACGTGCGAATTTGTCGATCGCTACACCCGCGATAACCAAAATAAACAAACCGGGCATGTCAGAAACCAGCTAGGGTTTCGGAGATACTTACTGACTATCTTATGATACACCTATTTGCAAATTACTCATCGTTTTCTTATTACTTCTGCTGATTTGTTTCCGTTTATGAACCATCAGACTCACGTTACACTGACATGAAAACGAAAGTACGTACGTACCTCTACTCTCTCACTTGCGAATATGCGGATTTCGGGCGAAATCGAATCTGATTAGCTATCATTCTGTCTCTTTGATTTTCTATAAATGATTTTAATGATTCAAATAGTTGGATTATTGCTTTTAATTATTTATTGACGCAAAAACGGCATTTACACACATACACATTTAAATAAGCGCTTTAAATAATCAAAGTTAAAGAAGAAAAAAAATGCATATATATATAAATAAATAAAATTATGTACTTATGCTCAGAAATATGAAAACGTTTTTTTATAGAAATAATATAATTATATCGTCGTATAATAGGCAACCAAAAAATTAAAGAAACGATTCATAAAGTAAAATATTATATGTATACAAAAGAAAAGTAAAACCTGAAAACTTATATGGACTTTTATATGAACTTTTTTTATATGAACTTTTTATGTAATATTTTTATTTTTACTTTTTTAGAATTAAATTATTTTTCCCCTCTCCTCCTGCATTCATTAGTGTGAAATCTGTAATTGGTCTTACTTTTTAAAATTGTTCTTTTGTACCTTGTTTTTTATATAAAGACTGTATGATTTCATTAATAAATAAATAAATAAAATTAAATTAATATATTTTTTTTAAAGGTGTTTTACTTTTTGTAGGTGTTTTCTTTATTTATATTGAACATGTCATTATTTTTGCATTTCTTTGATACTTTGCCCTGCTTCAACGGTACATACATACATAACGAAATGAGGCATCATGAATGTATGTTTGTAATGTATATGTTATGTTTAAATAAATGAAATGAGTTAAATCATCATCATTCCTAATGGTGCATGGGGCACTGCATTGGCACACCAATCGCAGCGTATTTTGATCATTTTTGTTACATGTAGGTAAGATGATTAACCTCGTGGTGTAATGGTCAGTGTGTTTGCCTACCGTGCGAGAGCTCTCAGGTTCGATTCCCGTCATGGTTAATATGAAATATTGATTTTAAATGTGTTTTTCACACTAGAATATTTCATAGTCCCTGGACTGGTACCTGAAGCGTAAGACTGCTCATCTTACCTTCATGTAACAAAAAATGATCAATATACGCTGCGATTGGTGTACCAATGCAGTGCCCTATGCACCATTAGGTGCGGAAAGGGAATGATGACGATTTTATATTTATTTAACTTTTTGTACATAATGTTATTTGTACATTGGCGGGCTTATTGCCAAATGGCAATTTCTTCCAACCAACCAATAAAATAAAAGTTTTATTTTTATAATTCAAATCACAGAACATATTCAATAGAAAAAAAAAATTAAAAAGCTTAAGATATATAAAAATAGAAATAAACGTACGTAATAAACGATGATGATGACTTCAGGTGACAGTCCAGGGGATTATGAAACATTTCAGTGTAAAAACACCTTTTTAAATAAACATTTCATGTCAATCATGTCGGGAATTGAACCCGAGACCTCTTGCGTGGCAAGCAAACGCGCTGACCACTATTTACGCTCATTAGAACAGAGGCGGATAGCATATTAAGAACATTAGTAATGAGAACAGAGAACATGAATAATGGAATATGGAAGTCTCGGCATGTACAGGGCTAATGACCTGTCGTTTTTGTCAAAATTAATTTGTTTTTAAATATACAACTCAAGCACGAGCTGCCGAATTTGCGAGTGCTAAGTTAAATTTATGTTATATTTTAGGAGAACAATGTGCAGATTGTACATATTACTAAAATATGAAGTCATGGCAACATTTTAAATGTATCGTGTCTTGTGGACGAATTTATGTACCTACTTACTTATTACAATTTTTGTCAAAATTGGCATGATTTTATGATCCAATTCATGGTCCTGGATATGAGACAATAAGGAGATATCAGCAAAATGTTCGTTCGAGCCCGATAACCCGCACGAATTTTGCTCAGAGACATCTCTCCTTTTTCGCATCGAGAGTGTTCAATATTTCGGAAAAGTGTATTAAGCTCTCAAGGACAATGGGTTTTCCTTAGTGGGGAGGAATTTAAGTGGGAAACTCCTGGATGATTTTCCAAATGTTTGATTTTGCTATTTACCATATTGATGTGCCATACGTTGATTTTTTTAAATTATTATGTTTTCAGAAGTTCATTTAAAAAAAAAAAAATTCAGATCCTAAGCCAATATCACCCTAAGCTAATAAAATATTTTAGTTTTTATGTATCGTATTGTCAGCGATATAATTTTTTTAAGTTTCCAAATTACTCCGTCTGTGACGTCACAAGTTCTCTACTGTGAGTTCTGCTGATTGATAAATTGGCTTCCCGTAAACCGGAAATCTATAACATTCTATCACTGGTTGATTCACAAGAACTCGTGACGTCATTGAAAGTATGTAGTTCTTTTTTTTTAAACCGCTTTAATATTTTTTTCATAGAATTTCAAGAAACTTCGCCGTAAATCGATTTATTTTTTTATTGCTGGTCTCTCTAAATACTAATACCTCCCCAGCCAATACAATTATGCTTAAGTTGGCAGTCGGCATTACTTAGGAAAATTAGTTTTTTAGTGCGACAGCTTGGAGATGTACTTAGAGTATATAATGGTTTGTTGTCGGAGAACCAATATGGCTTCCGGGAGGGCAGAGGCACTGCCGACGCTATAGCTGCTGTCACTCTTAAAATTACTCAAAGTCTTGATAGTGGTAAAAGACTTATCGCAATATTTCTAGATCTCGCCAAGGCTTTTGATACTGTCTCATTTACGAGTATTACTTGTAAAATACTCAGACACACTGGTATCAGAGAAAAGGCGCTTATGTGGCTAGAGGATTTTCTTACTCATAGGTCACAATCAACAATACTCCAAACGCCACAATGAGTTGTACGAAGTGAGGATTCCAATATCCTTTATGGAGCTCCACAAGGAAGTGTCTTGGGACCTGTTCTCTTCCTCGTTTATATAAACTCTTTGTGTGATTTGAGTAATGGCGGAAAAACTATAGACACTGTGTTTCAAAAAGCAAATTGTGGTATGAGAAGTATCAAAAACTGGCTGGATGACAATCTGCTAACACTGAATGTGGATAAAACAAAATATCTTACATTTAGTTCAAGAGATGGGTCACCACCTGAAGCCAGTTTTAAGCTACACATTAACTCTAGAAATTCGTGTCAATTATTGAAACCAGTTGAAAATATAAAATATCTAGGCATTGTTATTGACAGAAATTTGTGATGGGAGACACGGGTTCAGTCCCTGGTATCTAGATTAAGAAAACTGTGTCATGTCTTTAGCTCACTCAGAAACATCCTGGATTAGCACTCTTAAAAATGTCTACTTTGCGCTTTTCCAATAGGTGGCTGCTTATGGCATAATTGGCTGGGGAGGTTGCTCGACAATTGTCATGAACCCCCTATCAAGACGCAAAAACTTATTCTTAGAGTTCTTGATATTCGTCAAATCTATATCAGGAATGTATTGACAATTTTCTGGCCAGGCGACTACGGAAGGAGGTCCCAACAGAATCCCCGTACGAAGTTTTTGCGTAACCCAAACTTCTTAATACCGAGAACACGTACGATGTTTGCTAGGAGACACTTTTCATATATAGCTCCAAGAGTGTTTAAAGTCTTGGAACATTTTAAGTTCTCCAAAACAACGTCTGTATTTAAGATGAAGATCCATAATTGGATTGTATCGAGGGGTAGAGACCACTGTATGAGATTGCTTCGGGAATAAATATATAACATCACTGCTGTCTTCATTATTATCCATATACGTATATGTGTATATCATCTCTGTCATACGTATTATTATATAACTTTTCTGCATTCCATTTTTCGACATTTATAAATTTTTATCATTTATATTTTTCTATTATAATTTTCATTATTTATATTTTTCTACTTTTTTGTATATTGTTTTGATTATTTTGCATATTGTTTTGATTACTTGTTTATTGTTTTAATATGTTAATAAATATTTTTAATTTATATATCGAAGAGTCCCGACTTAACACAGAATTTTCTAACAAGTCGGGACATAAAAAACATGTAATTGTGACTATGATAAAATTGTGTATTTTGTGCATTACATAAAAAAAAATATATACTCTAAGGATATGTACGAATTTATTTAGATTTTTACTTCCACAAAGAAACTAAAAGGCGGCGAATTTATTCTTTAATTGCTGGTATCCCTAAATGCGTGTAATAAAATTCTGCTTAAGTTGGTAGTCGGCTTACCACAGAAAAGTTTATGTTTAGTTTGACAGCTTGGCTTCTTACCGGCTTTTTTGTTTTAAAGCGAATTCCAGTCGCCAGTCTCATTCATAAGGCAGGAACGCATAGTTTTAAGACCGGAAACATAAAAAGTCTATATTTCTTTACTCTTACATATTATAAACGCCACGGTTGCGTCGATATAACATATTTTTATTTAATGTTTTATTTTTTAAGTTAAAATAAAAGTGTGTATCAGAAATACAAGTAATGCAAAATAGAGCTATAAGATACATATTACGGTATACCAATGGAAACGCATGTCAAAGACATTTACAAACTTACTAATATTCTCCCATTTTTGGTCATACCGTATTATGAGATCGCAAAAACAGTGCTTCAAGGTGTAAATAAAGACTCTCTCACTAATATTGGCTATACCTCCAATCGTGACATCCACCAGTATAATACGCGGCAGAGTCAAAATATTCACGTACCTGGATCACGCACGACAAGGTATGATCTAAGGTCTCTGCTGTACCTTGCTTGTAGTGAGTACAACAGGCTACCGGAGTCCTATGGAACGCCAAAAAATAACTAAATTCATTAAAAAATTACTACTGAGGAGGTACGTGGAAGGGTAAATCTAGTTTTAAGTTCTTCTTTTTCTCGGATATTTCTTTCTTACTATATGCAAATGTTTAATATTAATTTTTATTACAAATTGTTTTAATTTCTTTGTATTATATACTTGCTTGCTATCTTATTTCTGTTTTATGTACATATTATTACTTGTTACTTTATTATTACTATTATTATTATCATACCTTTCTGTAAATATTATTCTGTCCCAAAATGCGTTTGTTGTAACTCCTGGGAATACAAAAAAAAAATTGTATGATTTAATAAAAAAAATATTTTTTTTAAAGTTAGCCATATTTACAAAAGACTTTAAACCCATTCACCCACCTCGTCCTCATAGTAAAGTTTAGTTCTCGTCTTCCCAGTAAAGTCCCAGTAAAGGAGGACACCCCCCTTTAATTATAAATTAATCTTTAAATGTCAATAATACTGTAACAAAGAATACAACTCTTTTTTTGAAAGATATGCCTGAGCCCTCAATGGTGACATTTAACTAATGCCCAGACGCTCAGTCATGCCCAACGCGGTCGTTCTTCGAACGCCAGCTTGGCGTGACGTTTTGAATCGAAACAAAAATGGCCTACTTGTGTCATAAAAACGTGTAAAAACCTTTCTTATACACATTGTAAAAAGGATTGCGTTACTTTTCATTCGTAAACATTTGTTCATGAGTGATTAACAAAATTAAATATTTTTTTATTGTAAACGTCAAACTACGCCCAGCGGCGCAATTGCGAAGCTCTGCTTAGTTACAGTCGTGCACTGATAATACGTTTTTAAAATATAATAAACGAAAGTTAATATAATCTTTTCGTTCCTAAAAATCCAGTGAATATAAATAAATGGGTCGAAAGGATTTTAAGAAAAAAAACTGTACTGTTAAATGTTAACTTACAAACTTTTTTATGTACCAAAAATGAGTATTCTTTGTATTTTGGTAACATATGCATGTTCGTTGAATGCAGCCCCGGCATAATTAAACAGTACTTAGTAAACATGGGTACGTTTTAGTGTCACTACTTTTTAAAATATATTATTTTACTCTGTAGGGCATGTTTATATATTATATTATGTCAATTCCGACATACCTATATAAAAATAGATAAGTCATATTTGAGGGATGGATTAGCTTTCGGACAATTTAATATTAGGGTGAAATTGGTATAGAGAAAAAAAACAAAATATTGGTACCTATTACACATTGAATTTAATCGAAATATTGTTTGAGTTTGCCGTTTATCATATTGATGTGCCATATATATATATTTTTTAATGATTATTATGTTTCTGACCCTATATAATTTGTGGCGATATACTCGTATGTCTGTGTTAACTAATTATTCGTCCTAATTCAACATACGACTTTTGGTCTCATGGAGTTGGTACTTTCGTCTCAAAAATAATAAAGTGTCAGTAAATCTTAGAGTAATAACCTAATAAGTCAAAAACTATTTTATGATTATTGACCACGAACTTAGCTACATATTGTAGCAATACAGCGGGCCGTAGGTACTTGCGCCGAGAATTGCGAGCGCGAACCGAAATCATCCATTACACGTTTGTTGTTAAACTAAAACCGAACCAAAAATTTGGAACGCTTTTGTTCTATGCAATAGAGCTTAAGAACTTCTCTAGAGAATACTCTGAGAAGTAAATAAATTATATTACCTATGCAATTTTTCCATTTTAAAAGAAAGCGCGGTCTTGCTTTTCTTCATATAAACGTATTTCTTTATATTTTCTCCCTGAATTATGGGCACTAGAGCAATGTTTTTTTTACTCAGTAAAGATATTTACCATTGTCTTCTATCGTCTTGTTTTTTTTTATAAATGATTTATAATGGGAACTAGAACCACCCAAAAACCCTTGAAGGCGCCCTGTTTTATTTGCCGTCTCCGGACGCACGGTATGCAAATACGATAACGTCCTGTGGCTAGTGTCTCGGACTCACGGACCAAAGGTCTGTGGTTCGAATCCCACTCTACCCCAACTCGATTCCCATTTTCTAATAGTGAGTTTTTTACAACTCGTTGAAAATGGTCCCCATAATTAAATATTTGGGTAAATCATAAGAACGCAAATATTTCACTAAAAAAAATTTTTTTTTTTGAAAAGTGCAAAATGTACCGCCATAGAAAATTTCATTCTTATACGCTTTCTAAATAAAAACAACATAATCGGTTCAGTTTCGTTGTGCGGCAAACGGGACAACGAAACGTCGATTTTAGTTAGGCATAATCAGTCTATCCTGCAGCTGTCTTTTTGTCACGGTATCGGAGAGGCATCTGCAAAAGAGTGTCGGGGAAACAATGTTTAAACATTAATGTTCGTCATATTTCCTGTCATCGCATATCCTCTTAATGGTAGTTGATTGATGCATTTGCTGTAAAGTTCCGTGGGCATAGAATTAAGAATAAACATTTTTCAACAACTCTTTGGAGTGAACAAAGTCCGTCAAGTATGGTGGGTAACCGAGAGTCTCCAGCGTCAGCTCTTGCAGCTTAAAGACCGTCTTATGTAAAGTATGCAGCCGGGCGTAAACCGGCCTCGGTTATTTTACTGCGGGCTTCTTTATTGTTTGCATTTCAACATATAAATGTATTTATTTTTTCTTTTCACACTTTGCAATGCAAACATATTAAGATTTATTTTTTCAAATGCTGTTACATTTTTTAAAGAAAATATTGATTGTCACGAATTAAAATTAGTTAAAACTAGACACTATTTAAGAATGACCGCATTCAAATATGTGTTAGTGAAAGGCTCATATCACGCCATGGCAAAAATCCACCCGGCACGATGAAATAACATAAGGTGGATTGATATTTTGATTTGCAGGCAATAATAAAATGCTTTAGAACAAACTTAAGAATGCTATTAAAACATTACGAAAGTTTAAATAACCTTATATTAATGAGTTAGTTTTCTTTTTATCCCTTTATTCAGGCTATCTACCGAGACATGATAATATCAGCCAAAAACAATTGAAATATTTACAAATTAGGTACAATAAAATAACATGGACGACAAAACCAGAATGAACATGGGATTACAGCATGCACACCAACATAAAAAAAATGCATTTACACAAGAATATCACTAACTATTAGTTGTAATAATATACACCCGACGAAACAAATAAAATTTAAACATAAATTTAAAAAATCATTATCAGAAAAAACCTACCAAAAACATGACAGTGAAAATGACCAAAAACCAACATAAAAAAAGGATTCTCATTGTAAAATACATACAGCTCGATAAAACCCACTGTCTAAAAGATCAAAACTACTACTACTACTACTACTACCATCACGCCATTTCCCCGTAGGGGTAGGCAGAGAGAATGGACCGCCACACACGTCTATCCTGGCATACACTCCTAGCCTCTTCCACATTCATACATCTTGTCATACATGCCCTTCGGTTCTGTCTGCTTTTGACATGACCAGACTTAAGATTTTGGTTTATCTGATCATGCCACGTCTTCCTTGGTCGTCCTCGTCTAACGTTGCCGTTCATTTTTGCCATATATACTTGTTTTACCATTCTCTCGTCGTCCATTCGTTCTACGTGACCAAACCATCTTAGAGACCCTTTCTTAATCTTATCAATTATACTTGTCTCAGATTTACACTCTCGCCTGATTTCATCATTCGTAACCCTGTCATACATTGATTTCCCACACATTCGTCTAAGAGATCGCATTTCAACCGCGTTCACTCGGCTTTCATCCTTCCTCTGCCAGTTCCATGTTTCACTTCCATACATAAGTGTTGGGACTAAAACTCCGTTGTGCACTGCCAGTTTAGCTTCGATTGACATATTTTTATTAGAAATTACTGTGCTTAGTGCTTCGTTCATTTTGTTGCCCGCATTCACTCTTCTTTCAACATCTTTTTCTACTCTTCCATCTCTTGAAAACATGCTTCCCAGGTACACAAATTCTTCTACTTGCTCGAGACATTCGTTGTTTACATTTATTATGCAGTCAGTAACCTCACTATCCCTTTCAAATACCATCACTTTTGACTTACCTTCGTTCATCGCCAATTCGCTCTCCAGGCATACATCATACATTCTAGAGACTATTTGCTGTAAATCAGCCTTGCTGCTTGCTAACAGAACTGCATCGTCAGCATACAACAAGCAGCTTACTGAAAAATAATCTTACAATTATATTTTTTGGCAATTTAATAGAATAAACACCCAAGGGAACAATGTTTTTATATCATTTATAAAAACCAGAAATATAAGAAAAAATAACGAAATGATTAATTAATTAATTACTAAGAATCATAAGAAGAGCAATGAACTTATTTGAAATCACCACGCAAAATAGTTTGGTATTAGATACTTATTTATTTTTCAATAAGTTTGCAATTAGCCACTTCTTTTTAAAAACAAAATTACACATGCTATCTATACGTGACTTGTTTAGAGGTTTGGCGTCAGTTAAGTAGTCAGTGTACGATTGACACGTTTTCGTTATTAAACATTTCATTTCGAAGTCCAATGCCTTTCTTAAGTCATCAAAACATAAGTTGATCTTTGGGTCATTTGATAACGACAAATAAATCTTCAATATGTGCCAATGTCATAAGCTTATGACTGTTCACCGAACGAAAAATGAAAATTCCTAACCTAATGTAAAGAAGTTAAGTATAGTGTTGGCAAAACAAGAATAAAAAAATATGCTGAACACTGTCGATGTGCAATATTCCAGGTGTTGTAAAACTATGTACGATAGATAACTATGAACCATAGTCGAAATTTATGCAAATTGCGAGACTGAGACAAGCATTATAAAAAAAAATAAGGAAAAGTTTCTGCAGCGATTTGGACATGCAGAGCAAATGAATGGCGTATGAACAGGTTTAAATATTGACGATGCTAATGTGGATTGATATAGAAGTCTACAAAGACCAAATAAGACATGGCAACATACAGACGCACCTGTTTGTAGTCATTTTGTGAACGAATATGTGGAAAATAGGAGGAACCGGATAAAGGCCAACCTTAAGTATGCAATCCCTTTCGAACAATAATGAATAAATGCTCGGGTACCTGCGTCGTTTGTCTGTACCGAACTCTTGTTCATTCATGTTGTTGTCCCTTCGAAGGGAGGTGAAAAGTAACAAATCTAAATAGTAGACTAATTTAGAAGAGCGTGCACTTCTTATGCTCTAGAACAAGCTTCGTCTGCTCTTAAGGTCTCAAAGGTTGTCAGCGACAGATAGTGTTAGGACGATTAGGGTTTTTGCACAGGATTGTACCGTTAGTATTCCAACGATTAGGGTTTTGTCAGGGATTAACGATGTTAGGACAATTATTTTTTTTAAATAGTATTGAAAAGGTATTCTGAGGATGTAATAGAGCCATGTTAGGATCTGTGTTATGGTTTTACTGTAATTATCTTGATTATTTGATGTACTATTTGATGTATTATGTTTATTGTCCTTTCGAAGCGGGATGCGGGGGACACGGCCGCAGGCCCAAATTGAACTAAAACAGAAGAAGAATATGGCGAAAGTTCTGACTATGATTGATCACAAATTTACTATATTGCAGTTAGGGGTACATTAAGAGCTTTTAAAGTTTAGTTATAATGCTTTCGACGCTTTCATTGTAACTGTTCGCAGTTTTATACAAATGGGCCGGTAATTTATAGATTGTCCATTTAGGATGTTTTAAAATGTCATGCTTAACTTTCCCTTCCCGGTGATGTGTAGCTAGTACACATTGTATCTAATAACTTTTATATCTTTGTAAACATAATAAATAAAGGGTTTAGATTTTATGTATTCCTCCGTATACATTAACGTATCGATTGAAATAATTTATTATTAAATAATAAATAATTGTTGGGCGCAGAAAAACCATTTCTTCAAAAAATAAAGATAAATCCACCTATGGTATCAAAAGCTTGTAAGTCGCGGCGTATGAAGTAAAAGAGTACCGAATATACGACTGTCTCGCACACTTTTTACGTCTCATTCTCGATAATGAAGGTATATTCGCGAGCCAGAGCCTGTAACACTGCCACAGAACGCCAGTTGCTCTCGGAGCTCCATTAAGGGTGGTTCGTTTGCCCGTGTTTTGAGCATTATAAAATGTTTTTCCGATTATATTTAAAATATTATAACTTTTGACTTAAAATGTAGTTAAATTTGGTAAACTATCCGAAATAAAAATGAAACACTATTATTGGATTTTATTCTACTTTTAAAAAAAAGTATGTGTCGCGTTTCATCTTGTTAGGACATTATCAAAATGACTAAGTCATTATGTTTCATTATGAAATTACCAATTATCAGCAAATACAATTACTAAAATATAATGCCTATGAATGTTTCATTTTTCAAATTTAAATCCCTGTGTGTATCACATACAACAGCGGGACGTGCGAATTTTTTTAGCATAGTAATGGAATAGTTATAGCCCAGGTATGTCTTAATTTTTACTTAGATAAAATTGAATTGGTGGTCAATTGGTAGAAATCCACAATAGTTAAACAATAACTTGATTAATCCAGTGCTTTTCTATAAAGCTTTTGACAAACTTCTAAAAACATCGGGCTATGTCCTTGTAAGACGAAACGCGTCACACAATAATAAAAGTGCTTTGAAACTTCTTTCAAACTTAATATAAACATTCCTATTGTTCTTTGATTTGATTAAAATTAGTTTGAGATTCTTTACTACATATGAGCCAATTTCTGATTGTACGTTTTACTTGATAATGGAAAATAACCAAATGAGGAAGTTCAGTGACTTTTTAATTTTTTTATTTGTTAATAGAATATTAAACTAAGCCAATTTTTTTTTTTTATATATCTTATCAGCGTTATGGTTTTTTAAAATGTTGTGTTTCTGAAATAACTCCGCGTGTGACGTCAGAGGTTGTTCTATGAAAGTTCTTCCGATTGGTTCTTTTACGGTGACCAAACCGGATATCGGAAAGCTCTTATATCATTGGATGGGTCATATGAACCAGTGACGTCATTCAAAGTAGTGCGTTTTAGTTAAAATATTTATTATTATTATTATTATTTTCGTACATTTTTAAGAAATTTTACCGTACAATTTAATGCTCTAATTTTTACCGCGCGCAAGAAAACATTTTTTGTACCCAACTTCCGTAGGGATAAAGTTCCGCTTTTACTGCATTATTGCATTTTTCGGACCATAAGACACTTTTTTACTCTGAAAATTCAACCAAAAATTGGGGTGCATCTTATGTTCCGATGCGTCTTATCGTCCGCAAAATACGGTAAGTTTATATTTAACAAGAAGATGCGTTCATTTTCTTTCCCGTTGTCTGTGGTTTCGTATCTTCTATTCCTGGGTCAATGTCTTAATCTATGGTCGCTCTGTCCGTTTCCGCCAATTTGGTATCCCGGTCATCCATGGATTTTGTTTTTTCATAAAGCTCATAATGCACCAGGTAGGTGTTACCTGGACCCCAGAAATCAATAAACATAATAAGAGTTTTAATGGTAGGTAAAACTCCAATATTATGTGTTCTGAATTGATTTCTGGAGTCCATAATATGAGAGATCTGTCTATAAACTAGAGTCAATCATATTCGTCAAAATCTTAACTAACTTGGGATAATTATTATCGAATATAATTTTCTGAAATGTAAGTATATCGTTTTTATCGTTTTAAGAGCATCAATCCGATTTAGAAGTCGCTTTTGTTTTCGAATCAATCTGATTACCTACCTATCTTTTATTATTCATTGTTGCGAGTACGATGATTATGAAATCATCGAATACCATGCAAATGTGTTTAATTTCACCGTTATAAACTTTGCAAGTCCTCGTATGCTTTAGGCTTAAAGTAAAATAAACAACCTACAACATTTTTACAATCTTTTTAGCTACAATGACGTCATATTGGTTACCGTGGGAAATTATAAATGGAATTACTTTATATATTTGGTTTTATGAACCACATGTGAGAACATTTTTATGAAATACCTTCGGATACTATATTTTGGATGTTTTAGCACTAACTTTGTGGATCACTGTAATATATAATATTTTTGAGAATACCTTTGTTTTTCACCTTAAACACAATTACCTCCTCCTCTTTTACTATCGACACCCATTAAATTGTTCACTGTTTCTTTTTTATATTATGTAAGTATATTTATTTATATAAATATATTTTAAGCCAATCAACAGGCTTATGAAAGCCGTAATACGTTGGCATTAATGATATATAATACAATGTATTATATAAAATCCTATTATATAAAATAGTAACAACTCAAAATGCAGAATTTCCAGAAGAGCCTGAATATATATATTTCTTTTCATCCTTTAAAGTAATGCTAATAATATATTTAGATTTTTCTGAAAACGTGCTACTGCATTTTTCAAAGAAAATCTTGATTGTCACAAAAAAACTGTTAAAATAAGACACTGTTTGAGAATGGCCGCATAAGTGTTAGTGTAAGGTCCATTATTTCACACGATGGCAGAAATCCACACGGCACGATAAAATAACAAAGGGTGGATTGATATTGATTGTATTGTCATATTTATTTATTTAATGGCAGGCAAACGTAATTACCAGTACAACATTAGGATTTTTACCTGAGAGTATCCGCTGAGTGAATTTTAAACACATACAAAAGAATATAATATGTTTACAGCTTTCCACCCTAATTTTGCTATCCCGTGTTGATTTGGACGATACGTGTGAAAATGGCCTGTTTGTCATAAAGCCATCGAGCCGTTAAATGTTAATCTAGAATTATGTCTATTTTTTCGTATAATGTTTTTTTTTTTTTTTTAATTTTCTCTTAAAATTACATTTTTTTGAGTCGTGACGATTATATTGGAGGTGCGGTATGCCACCTGCGGTGCTATTCTAAACCGCTCTCGCGGCCGTAGAAAACACTTTTATCTCGTGTATTTACGTTGTTAAACGTGTTTTCTACGGCCGCAAGAGCGTTTGGAATATCAGTTCTGATGATTTTTTTTATTATTTCATTGTTCGATCCACATTTATTTATTCACTAATACAATCGGCGCCATTCTGATGCAGTAAAATTGCGTATTCCACGATTTGTCCTGATTATTTTTTAGCTTAATTTGAAGATAATGTCAAGCCTTAATTAATTACATTACACAATTGACACACCGAGTCAGACACCGCCAAATTTATGAAGATTCAGTAAATAAAATTTTCTTCACTAAGCCTTTATAACTCAACTTCTTTAAAAGTCAAAAATACCATGTTATTTTTTTAGTTTTCTGCAAATGATGAAGCGCGTGTTTTTTAGATTTTCAAAATTCTAGTAATAAAATGAAAAAACGGTAGAAAATAAAAACGGTAGATTGTAGCATAGTATTAATATGTTACAATGCCTCAACGCGTTCTCAAGCGTCTAAGATGTATGAAATATTTTGAAACAATAATAATTATTTTACTTATTTTAGCATAGTGCAACCCCACATTTTTCATACTTTATTTGTGAGATGTCATTGCACCCTGGACGCATACAACCATATATATATTTTGCGATTTTACTACCCAAATTTGAATCCCATGTTCAAGCTTTAAAAAGATGCTTGACTTCGAGGCCACAGTCTCAGGCTGCGGCTGTAGAAAACCAGATTCAATCTAAATCCACGGAAACATTTCCCGAGCACAAGGGTTGTTGATGGTTGAAATAAGCTGACACAAGAGCTGATCTCAACGTGTAATCTCAATGGGTTCAAAAATGGACTAGATTTGTTTCGGAAAAGTTAAAGTGCGCCAGCAACTAACTTTCGTTAAAATAGATTTAAGCTGCTCGCTTAAAATTAATATAATAAAAACAATATACTCGATATATACACTGAATTCACATATTCTAAGCTCACAATAAATTATCTTTTTAGCCCATATTGGCAATTGTCCAATTTGATCTTGTCCTACTGTCATTGGAGGAACATATTGAGGTAGACACTTACGTTTCGTAGCCTGTATTTTTGGTTCAACTCTTCGGAGATTCATAGTGGTCTTTGTACCCAGTTTATACAGCGCCAAAGCAACCCCCAGACGAAAAACGGCCATTGCTAGCTGTGTGTCCAGCTTTTTCTTTGCCGTTCGAAGTCTCTTATACAACATCCAGGTATTGGACATTGCAAGATCTAAGAAGCGGTAGAATATACGAACTTACCCTTATTTGCTTCGCTACAATACCTTATAAGTATTCACGATGCTTCCAATCAAATCCACCCCACCCGTGCTCGATTGTGTTCGCCAACTATGTGTTGTCGTTCAATAGTAATGTGCCTTTCGTTATACCACTGTACTAGTGATTTTGGTAGCTCACTAACAAAACAAAACTTGAAGCAAGAATGACAATTATTTTACTATCAATTCAGGTGATAGTGGATAACTCGGTACCTTCCACATTGATCACATACTCCTACGACTATCCACGTTCATTTTCGACAGTTTCCTATCTATTCGTAATTTGCAGTCTAGTTACGTTTCTTTGTATTGTATTTGTATTAAGACTGCAAATACCTCGTTTAGCCCACAATAAGGAAATATCACATACTACTAATACTAATAAAAATATATGAAATGCATTAAGAAACACTATTTGTATTTTCAAAATCAATATGGATATTGTGGAAAAATGTTTTTATACATAAATTTAAAAAGATTATTATAAAAAATACGTCCTTAGAAAACCACGACATGTTTGGCCTTGATAAATGTGACGTCGATATTCGTGACCTCGTTCTATACAAGTTTTAACGGTTGCAAAAAAAATCAAAATTAACATAATTCTTGACGCATTAGAGGCGTGGCCAATGCAATGACCGTTTTCGTGGGAATTCAAAATTATAAATTTTAAAATATTTTTATGCTACTAATAAATAGAAAAAAAAAATTGTTCGATAATATTTCAAAGGCCTTTATTACTTTAAAATTGTATTTTAAAAAGGCGATATTTCCCTATTATAAGCGTAACTATGTAAAGTAGTTTCCCATAGTTTTGATTCCTTGGAATATCTCGCGACAGTCCAACAATAACATTGTATGCACCACCTAAATCTGGCTCACCGGGTTTCGTTTTTCATTTAATTCAAGCAATCATTTAAAGAAATCCGCCAATAATGTGATGACATATATTAAATTGTTTTACTGAAAAGATTTTCTTAAATTATTTTCTTAGACGAGTTAAAATCAATATTCATCGAATCACTTAAAGGAACGACCTTGATATATTACATTACAAAAATGGCGTTTTATAAGTTATTCATAATAATTATATTAGTAAGACATTAGGGGCCAGATGCATTAAAAAAGAGTTCAGTTGAATACTGTTTTTAATTCAATGTTGCGAAAAAGTAAAATAAAATAACCCGTTTTGCACATTTTACAAAAACGCAACAATTGTTAAACCCAACTTTTTTTTATGCAACCGGCCCTTCGTAAAAAGGTTTTTGTGTAACTCAATATTATGACAGAAATGACAAAAACAATTATTTACTTCGTATGCCAAAACTACTGGCAGACATTTTATAAAGATGACCTTGTAACTCAATGTGACAGAAATAACACCAACGATAATTTACTTTCTTTTTCACAACTATATGGAAAACTATTCAAAATAATGAATTTACCTAAATAAGTAGTATTTAAAACTGTCTTAACATTTTGTAATTTCTCTGTCTTCTTTATATATGTATATTCTCACATGTAAAAAAAAGTATATTATTAAGTGTTCTCGGCACGGGTGCCCCAATAAGGACACATTATTTTTATTATTGTTCATAATGTGAAAAAAAAAATTAATGAATAAATAAATAGGTTAACACAAACAATAAGTACTAAAGAGCACGTATAAATATTTATTTTAGATTTTATCAAAATTTGAAATACGCGCCCTTGTCAGCTTTACGGCAGGTGACTTTCAAATTAACTTAATAGCAACCAACATCATACAGCGTGTATGGTTAATCCCGTCACATCCGATACCACACTGATCAGTATAAGCAGAATGACATATTCATGATCATCATTCCCTTTCCGCACCTAATGGTGCACAGGGCACTGCATTAGGGCTGCTACACCAATCGCAGCGTATCTTGATAAATTTTTTTACATGAAGGTAAGATGACATATTGGCATATCAAAA
Source organism: Micrasema longulum (assembly GCF_059751315.1). NCBI lineage: Eukaryota > Metazoa > Arthropoda > Insecta > Trichoptera > Brachycentridae > Micrasema > Micrasema longulum. The sequence continues at coordinate 58,209 of NW_028277402.1, forward strand.
ATAATAATTTATAAGCGTTTCTAATGGTTGCTTACTTCTGCAGAGCGCAGAGCTAGCTACCCACTCCACAATCCTGTTTTCTTCTGCAGACGTAAGCAACCATTCGATTTTGAAAATGTTTGTTTTTAGTTTTAAAACACTTTTAAATTATTTTTTTGATATGCCAATATGTCTTCGTGCTCATGCCGATCATCGTGGTTTCTCATGTGGCATTCGAATTTGCCATACACGCTGTATATGTATTATGTTTCTGAGGGATTGTATTTTGATTACATGGAATGGCATATATTTGTAGTGTAACATTTGTTTTAAATGAACTTTGGTATTTATTTGGGATTTTGTTAGAATTTAGATGGTTTGTAACAGAACTGTCACATGATGCTATAAAGGGTTAACTTTGTAGTTATGTGTTCCTGCTATTCTGAACCACTCTCGCGGCACGAGAAAACAGTTTTCTCGTGTATTTTGCATGTAAATATACGAGATAATGCGGCCGTGAGAGCGTTTGAAATACCAACCCTGGGGTGGTATTCTGAACGCAAAAGCGCGCGTAGAAAACGCGTTTTTGACGCGTATTTACGTACTAAATACACGAAAACGGAGCGATCTCTTCGCGCGCAATTCCGTTTAGAATACCAGCCCTGATGTACTTTAGCAATACAAATTAATGCAAATACAAATGTCATAGGTAATACAAAACATGAAATATTTACAATATATATATATTTACAATATTTCAAGTTTTCATCGCGATTTTAATATCGATACTCTTACGAATCAATACTTATCAATATTGTTTTTTATTTTAACCGATAAAGACGACTATTTAACAAAGTAACTACCATTTAATACTTTAATAGAGCGAGCGGGTTTACCTACAATGCAATAGGTCTCGGGTGAATTTGCAATATGGATGTTCAAACATAGGCGAAATGGTGAATATTGCACAGTGTTTACAGTGGCCACTTAAACAACCAATGACAGGTCGTAACTCCTGTAATTGCCTAGACCCCCATATTTTCTTCTCTAAAATGTTCTCCATTCTGTTATGTTTTATTAATTTAAACAGACCTTTTCATAATATAATATTTCATTTCTCTCGGCACGCGACAACCTATTGAGGAGGTTACTTTTATTTATTTTTTTAATGCAAAAATTGTAAAAGAATTCATAAAAAGTCGCTGGACTTGCACCTGAAGCGTAATACTAACTAACCATGTAACAAAAACGATTTAGATACGCTGTTTTAGATTTTGTATCAACGCCAATGCAGTGCTTAAATCACCCCTAGGTGCGGGCTTTACACACTATGTAACATTCACCATTTTGCCTATGTTTGAACATCCATATTTTTTTAATTCTTCTATTTGTTGATTTTAGTGAAGTTAAAGAGCTGAAACCTTTTTTGTTGTGAAGAGATTCATCTGACTTAATTATTTCACGTACTAGAAAACGCCTGAAAACAATTCTCCAATTTTTAACCTTCTTCTAGGTCAATCTTAATGACTCCCGAGGGGGTGAAATTTAGTCTTTTGTCTACAAACACTTGGACAGACTCAACAATTGTAATATCCTTATTGTAAGACATGCTCTTGCTCAGTTCCTTGTACAACCAACTGAAACTGGTGTCGCGGGTTCGATTTCCGCCAGTTCTAATAATAATAAAAAATTAATTGGTCTAAGTATTGTGGTGTATTTTTCTCAAGTTCTTTATTTATTATTTTTTTTACATATATTAGTTAATTGCACATTATTTGAGACATGAGTCCTAGCTCCATGGGACTAAAAGTCCTGTGTTGAGATGTGACGAGCAATTAGTTGACACAGACACATGAGTATAAAGATGTTACTACATTATCTCTGTTTAAATCACGTCTGAAGAAACATCTCTTTTCTCTTCCTTAATCTCTCCTCCTTTCCTTTTTCCTCTTTCCTCTTTCCTCTTTTTTCCTTTTTCCCATTGAGTAATAGTTTCGATTTAAGGTAATTTATAAACAAATACGTTTATTTCTATTTTTATATATCTTTAAATTTTTAATCTTTTTTTTTCTATCGAATATGTACTGTAACTTGAATTATAAAAATAAAACTTTTATTTTATTGGTTGGTTGGAAGAAATTGCCATTTGGCAATAAGCCCGCCAATGTACAAATAATCATTATGTACAAAAAGTTAAATAAATAAATAAGTATATCACCACAAATGTAGGATCAGAAACACATTTTTTTTTAAAAATAAACATATATATGTCACATCAATATGGTAAACAGTAAACTAAATATTCGGAAAATCATCAAGGAGTTTCCCACTCAAATCTCTCTTGAAAATAGTTTTCGTCAGTGAGAGCTTAACATGTTGATATTGATATTTTTATGATTTTTCATTATTTATTTCTGCATTATTAAATAAAGGAAAAACCAAATTAACATATGCTGATATTACGAAAATGTGATTTATTTGCAGTATGCATTTATTTATTTTTTTAAAAAGAATCTGAACTAATGAAATTGAAGTAATATTGACTAATGAAATAATAAATTTAAAAAAATTAATGAATCCGCCCTATGTTTTTTCACGGTGTTGTGCTATACGAATGACTGAATTGGCGGATAGGAATTTGAGCTCTACTCTTTACGTAAATCAGATTCATTTTCGTATGCTAAAACTTATCGTCTAAAGCTTAGGGCGAAATGGCTTAAATCATTCGTTATAGTACCGTCTCTCCTAGTTTTACGGAAACAATGTGTATGAGCGAGAAATAGTTTAAATTTCTCACTTACAACTTAAATGAAAGTCATTAAAATGTCAAAATAACATTAAAATGTCAAAACATGTTGAAAAAATCACAAAATTCTAGTCTTTTTTATATTGTTTTGCTGTAATTGAATTGAATTACTAAATTCGTATAATTTATATTTTAAAATTTATATCTGATTATTTTTTTATATTTTCTTCTTTGGAATTTTATTATTTATATTTATTTATCTGTATTGATATTCAATTCCATAACCATGTTATTACGGTTGAATTATTTTTACTATGTATTTTTATTATTATGGCATTACATTCCTTAGCCAACAAATTTACTTGTGATATAGGCATTTTTAATAAAACAATTATTCGTTTTAAAACATTCTTAAAGGCCCATTTCACATGTGCAGCGCTTATTCATGCGACATCGCATAGTCGGTAAAATTGTATTTGTGTGTGTGAGAAGGGGATGGGGACTCCGGAACGATTTCATTCCTAAAGTATCGATTCGAATATTCGAATATCGATTCGAAGTTACGGAATCATGTATATATATAAATATACATACAAATTGCATTTGTATTTTCCAAATTATATACCTAGCTTCTTTAAAATTTCATAACCTTGATTCATTGGCACACAGAAAAGATATCTTCAATCAGATCCTGCTTTCCAAAACTGTATATAATAAATTTGATTCCCCAGAACTAATTAATCTACTTGCATACAAAACTGTACCTAAAAGAAGCACTTACGCGCTTTTGGTCGAACAGTGAGTAGAGGTCTCAGCAAAATGTCCGTACGAGATTTTCCCAGAGCATGAGTTATGACATACCCAATACCCGTACGACTTTTGCTCTTTCTTTTGCTTTTGGAGGATCTTTGTGAACACCATATGCTCCAACTAGGTAGCGGACATAGAATGATGATGATGATGACTTTTGATAGATCGAAATCTTGACAATCACCCGATGGATTTAAACCTGGTTTTCACTGTCATGTAACGTGTCCTAAAACAAAGCTACTTGTATTTGTTATATCTTCGAAAAATAAAAATTAGTACGTCATATTCGTTTCTTACCGAAAATTACCGTAAAATACCGCGGTGATTTTACCGCCTTGCATCTCTAATTTATTGCGATACAAGTAAATATCGTTTTTGCTACCATTTATGCTTGCAATATACACATGTATGTTCATAAGGATGAATGACAATATCCGACTAAGACCCTCCATATAATCTTTCAAACTCACAGTGAAAGGGGCAGTGAACGTAATAGAGTTGAATTGAATTGAAATAATATACTAAATTAGAAATTTTAAAAGATCAACTCATTTATTGACCAAAATATTGTTTTTTTTTTTAAATGAGTAAAACCGATAGGAAGACCTACAGTCTTTAAAATGGTTTCGGGTATGTGTAGGAATGTACTCCCGCTCTGAGGAGTTACGCTCTCGGGAATTTTCCCACGGTACATCATTACTTACATCTCCAGTACCTTATGCACCATTGGGTGTGAATAAGGGTTTGATGGTGATGAACATAATATCATTGTATTATTTTAGATGTTTGTAAATCTAACGTTGTGGATCATCGTAATATAAAATTTTTATTTGAGAATTAAAATACCGTTTTGTGATCCACTGTATTTGTTTACACAACCGAATATATGTATTATGTGAATATATGTATTATGTTGTTTACTTGTTAATAACCCTTTAGGGTTATTAACAAGTAACAAGAGGGAAAAGTTTTGTAGCCGAAACTAGTCAGTTGTGTGAACAAATAAAGTGGTTTAAAAAAAAAGTATTTTAAATTCTCTTTTTTTTTTGTATAATTTGATTGTTTTGGTAATTTTGTTGGTTGTTAATTTTCTGCTTAGCAAAGTTGAAGGTGTAAACAAGGACTCTTACACTCGCATACTTTAATGTTTATTGTATCCGATTATTAGTTTTTTTATTTTTTATATGGGAGTTGCTTATAATATACAAGGTTTATATTTCAAAAAGTGGATTTTTCTGCAATTAAATATCTTAAAATTTATCTAAACTATTGGGATCAGGAGGGATATATTAATGTGGGCTAATCAGGAACTTCTCAGCATTTGCTCACGTGGAGAGGAAACCACTTAAAACTCTTCAGGAGAAGCCGGCCTGTTGGCAGTAGTCAACAGGCCTTCCGTTCCACTAGAGGAGTGTTCGGCATTTTGTTCCCTACTTTGGTTTATTTTACCAATTTCCTGCGCTATATTTATCATGTATGATACTACCTCTCGTGTGAGTTCTTTATTACCTATCACCGATGGGATGTCGGAAATTAGTTTTATTAGTTTATTATGTCAATATAATGATTTAAATAATATAAACATTCAAATTAACAATGCAATGGCCAATGCACCATTGGGTTCTGATAAGGGTTTGGTGATAATATATGTAAATATAAATTTCACCGAAGTATATATAAATTTACTTTAGTATAAATAAATATTCGTTTTTATAAACGATAAATCGATATTATTATCGCAGCTAATTGAAACGAATAATGGCGGTACATTACTTTTTCACTAACACATTCGTAAAAACACTTTGCGATGTTCTTATGAATATAATTTAACCTGTTAATATAATCGAATATTTTATATCCGATTTAAAAAAAAAAACTGGTATTGATTTAAGAACAATATTTTCCGAAGAATTAATAATTTACATTAAAACTTAAAACTGCACTTAAAAGTGCATTGTATTTATTTTATACCCTTTCTAATTTATATTATAAAACAATGGGTTATATTGTTCATTTTGTTTAAATATGTATTTTATTAGTGTTTACATGTAGTTTTTATTTCAATGTTTCTGTATTTTATTTTTCATTGTTTGTAAACCAAATAAATAAATAAATGTCAGGCGGGATGGGATTTCTATGAAGACGATGTATATTATTTAATAATACGCTAATTAGCAGCGCTGTTCATTTAAATTTCTGTGCAATTGACTTAACGGTTCCTAATTTATCATTTCATTTGAGCATAAAAAATAGCAGATTTAAGATACGAGTATATACAAATATCTATAAGTAAAACATAATTTAAATAATAATACGCTGTGAATAAAAATACTCATTTAGTCATGTTTCTTACAATTAAAGGAGCATTATGAAAATTTCATTAAATGTATTTCATACGTTTGGTATTTTTTTACTTGTCTAAATCACTCTAGACCTAACAATATATTTGAATACTTAAAAATAATACAGTTTTTTTATTTAGCTAATGAAATAGTAAAAAAAAATCAATGCCACCTAAGCCAAATAAAAATATATCTATCTTTGCTCTTTTGCCAATAATTAAGGTTTCTGCTTGATCAATTTCAAATATGAAATTCAATTTTAAAAATACATGTGTGGTTTTTTATACAGAAACATATTTTTAGTTTAGTTTAATTAATTTATCATTTTGTGACACTAAATCTCAATTCCATAGAACCAAATTCCTGTGCATTGAAAGCAAAATACAAAACTATTGTGTTTATAAACAAAATGAACAAAAGTTTTGAACATAGGGAACAAGGTTTTTTTCTAATCAGTGTGAACTCGGATATGAAACTAGAAATAAAAATGAAGTAAGGCTGCCATTTAGTAAGAAAACAAAAACACAGAACTCGTTGATGCACCGAGCTGGACAGTTTAAGGAAATACCATTAGAAATAAGAGAGCAAAAAAATGCCTCCTAAGTCTCGAATATTTCATTATAAATATATTGAAATATTAAAAATGAAACATGAAAATAAATATATAAGCATACACTTTGCACCATTTATATAAATAACATTAATAACTATCACTATCAAAAAGATTTAAGTAATATTTTTTAATTGCGACACTTTTGGGTTTGCTATTCGACTTTTCGTGTTTTAATATTTATTTATAATTCGGAATGGTCAATACTTTCCAGATACCTTTTTCCGAACTTCGTTGAGCTAAACTTAGGTACATGAAGATTCCCTGAGTTACGCGTTATTATTATTATTTTCGAAATATTATTTTATTATAAAATTATTTTATAGAAATACACCATTCCTTTCTCAACAACCCCCTTGGTAAAACCTGTGTGAAGGAATATTTTTTAATTAAAAAAAAAAAAAAGTAATAACAACAAAAAAATTAGAAAAAATATCTAATTAAAAAACACCTTTTTCTAAAGAGAAATGACCAAAAAATAGTTTTCACAATAATAATAGTATTACGAGTACAATACATAAGTTTTTAAGATTTTTTTTAGTTAGTGTATACAATAATGCATTATAAGAATAGGCATATTTATATTATATATTTTTAATTAATATTTTTTCTTTCATTCTTCTTAAGTATTTTGAAAAAAACAACGCATTATCCATAAATAAAAAGTCGATTACGGGAATAATATAATTCGGTTATTCGAACTATTAATATTGATAATAATCGTTTGGCATTAAGCACACCCCAACAGATTTTGACAGATTTTTGTCTGGCAGACCGGGTCGTCTTCATTTTACAACGCGTGTGAAAAGATAACAGATTTTGTATGCGTTTGCAGGATAAGCGCGGTAAAATATCGGGTCGTATGGATTTGCGTGGCATGTGTGAAAACGGCCAAATGCACTGTTTAAAACTAATTATTAAAGTCGTAATAAAACTTTATTTTTCATACAATTTTTTGTCTGTTTTTGATGTGTATTATTGTTGTCTTATCTCTTTCTGAAATTAATTTATCAAATATTTTTGTCTACTTTAAATTATATTATTATCTTATAAATACTTACTGTAAACTAATTTTAATTATTTGTTTTTTTTTGTTGATACCATTTTTTATACGTATATATATATTTTTGTTTAAATTCTTTACAAGTTATTTACAATTTGCTTTTTAATTCTAACATTTTCTTATATCCATATTTTTTTTAATATGCAAAGTTTCACATTTTATTTTGCATTACAGCATGCTTTTTTTTGTTGCTACATGTATACAAAAGAAAATTAAATTTTTGTTTATTTTTAAAATTGCTATTTTGATTGTACTTACCAGTATAATTTTTGTAAATGCCCCTTGGACTTATTGTCAAATTAAATAAATAAATAAATACGGGCACAACCTAAAAAGCCTTCATTAGTCCATGAATATGTAAACGAGTGTAATTTTGAACGAATAAATATATAAATAAATGTGTAAATAAATATCGTATTTCCCTTCTGCATCTAGAATCCTCTAAAATAAAGGCTACCCAGGTATATTCCTTTTGAAAATATACGGTCTTAAGTCAATTATCTTTATTCAGTGTGGAGTACTAATGTACCTTATTATTGAACCGTCATAAAATGAGTGGCGTGAGAAAGGTGAATTATTAATTATTTTTAACAACTTCACCACAAAACGCATGGATGATGTGCAATTCTATTATTTATATATGTTTGCATTACAATTTACTGAAATTAGTTTACCACGAAACCGACGTTTCATTATTTTCCAAAACTAATGTTTCATTAAAAGCTATAACTAAATCTAAATGTCAACTATTCAATTAAATCACAAGTTGCACTCCGCTCATGTTTTGTATTAATCTGACCTCATCATCATAATTTTCCCATCCGTTCCCAGTATTGCATAAGGGACTGCATTGGCACTCCAATCGCAGTGTATATTTTTTGTGACATGTAAGGTAAGGTCAGTCTTACGATTCAGGTGACAGTCCAAGAACCGGGAACCAACCCAAGACCTCAGGCATGCTAGGCGAACGCGCTAAACACTGTACTACAAGGCGGACTTAACTCCCATCAGATTTTTCACGAGTTTTACTTGAGAGTAGCGTAGTATGTTATTTGAGTTTATTATTCGTTCCAACTTAACACAGGATTTTGATCTCATGGATTTGGGACTTATGTCTAAAAAAATGTAAATAAAATAGTACTGTGAATAAATAAAATAAATATTTCATTGTTCTTGGACTGGCATTTGAAGTGTACAACTATTTACCTATCCTTCGTGTAGATTATCGAAATACGTTGCACTACGTTTGCCAATGCAGTTTTCTATGCACCACTGGGCGTAGAAGGGGAATGATGATGATATTACACGTTTATTTTCGTAACAATAACAGCGAAAAGTATTGACGTTGGGTGCATGCTATTATCACTCGCTAGTAGCATGAATCTATGAAATCTGCTTACATCTATTATTTCTACTCTCGGTGTTAATCACCACAAATAAATAAACACGCATCTAAAAGTCTTTTATCTCGATAAAGTGTGAACACTTAACATACATATAAGGAGGGCATATTGCCTGAAGGTAATGTTTTCCTTATCTATCCAAACTGTTTAGTTTGAGAAAATTACAAGTACATGGACTATTATACAGAATCTTACAATTTTATACAAAATTAAAAACAAAAATTAACAAGAATAAATAACACTATACTATGAAAAGAGGAGAGGAGATGGGAATGAAAGAAGAAGGAGAAAGAAACAACTCAAATATTTAGTGACATTTCGATCTTGATTTAAATGTGAAGAAACATGAGTGGGTAGATTATTCCACAATCGAGCAGCTACCACTGTGAAAGAGGAGGTAAAAAAATTAGAGCGATGAAAGGGTATTTCGTACTGCGCTGGGGCGGTGCAACGCGACAATCTAATGTTAGTCTCGTGGACTTGTTACTATTTGTAAAACCAACCTCTCTAAATTTAAATACATTTAAAGACTTTGCAAAAGTTAATACTTGAATTTTGAAATAAACTAATATACCCCTATATACAGTATCACCAATTAAATTCGGCGACTTGATATTTGAGAGTGTGTAACGGAAAAAAAAAACTTTTAAAAACGGAGTGCGACTAGGATTTACAGGCGCCGCACTCAACGGTATGAAGGCTGTCTGGAGATTAAAGGAAACTTTGCCTACCAAATGCCGTCCATACAACGCCCGCACTTGTGTCATTTTTTTTATCTATGGCACCCTCATTGAACGTAGTTATGCAGGAAGCAGACAGCTATAGAAAAGTGAAACTAAGGTAATAGCGTCTTTGTGAAAAGAGTGAACAGTCAAATCTACACAACAGTTGGAATGATGTAATAACTTATATTTACATATAAGTTATTAATTTAAAAAATACTACACTTCCACTTATTTATTTTGACCAATTAGCGCTTTCACCCTCTAATGGACATCTTCAGACTGGTGTCAACTGGTACCAAGTATATTTAAAATTAATAACTTATATGTAAATATAAGTTATTACATCATTACAATGGAATTCCATCAAGAATTGTCAATAAATAATTCAAATGAAACAGTTGGAATGTTTTTGACTTTAACAAATTATTAACAATTAATATATTAGTTTTTTTTATATTTATAAACAAAAATAATATTATTTATTTGACCAGTTTGAATGATTTTTAAATTACCTTAAGATTTTTCTATTTTTGCGGGTGTTTTCTGCAAATTGAGAAATGCCGTTTTTGTGTTCGACACCTCAAGACGACAATCAGATGGTGATTAATACAGTTTTTTTTTTTTTTGAAAGCCGTCTAGCTGTTTTTAGCAGAACATAGAATCGAACTTACTGCACCCGATAACATCAATATTTTATTTATTTTTTAATTGTGGACTAGCTGCTTTCTGCATAACTACGTTCAATTGATCTACCTTTTTTGGCGGAACCTCATCAAAAAGGTTATTTATTTTAAAAGTGTTATTTAAACACCCGTGATACCTTATTAATTGCATATTGTAAATGTTCGACTTAAAAAGTGAGACTATATTTGATTTTAAAATATTTACTGCACGTATTTAATGTCGGACTCGTGGTGTAGTGGTCAGCGCGTTTGCTTGCCATGTAAAAGGTCTCGGGTTCAATTCTCAACACGGTTGTCGTAAAATATTTATTTAAAATTGTGTTTTTATGCTAGTATATTTTATAGTTCCAGGGCCCCGATTACAATGGGAAGTTAACAGAGTTGTCTTCTACTGTCTATAAAGAAAAATGATATTTGTTTGCGAAAATAAGTATATTTGCATAAAAATTTAAAATATCTTCGTCGATAGCCGAACGAATAGATGAACGTGTTTAAAAGAAACAATTCTGCTTTTCATACAGAAAATTCTATTTGACTTTGAAGATAAAATTTAAGATAAATGTTAACTTCCCTTTGTAAACGGGGCCTTGGACGGGCACCAGAAGGTAACACTGATCTTGCTGATCTTACCTTTATGTTACAAAAATGATCAAGATATGTTGCAGTCGGTGTACCAATGCAGTGACTTATGCAACATTATTATTAGACTTATGCATTATGTGAAAAGGGAAATTATGATGATAATTTATGTAAAGTAAAGAATAAAACTATTCACAGTTCTCCGACTATACGCTTGAACTCTCGGAACTCTCGGAACTTTTCCTCGAACTGCTGCTCTAAGAATGTAAATGTGGATTTGTTTTTAGAATAGGTGCCCATTTGACATGTAGGGCGACCTTTATTTCTATGATCTGCATGCAGTTAGTATTCCTTGAGAATAATTTAGTTATCTTTTGTGTATGCGCAATTGCGCAACTGACAGAGTCCGTCGAGACTTAAATACATTTAAATAAATTTTTGTAATTATCTAGAAGTTGAAAAATATCAATAACTTCATACCTTAGTCTAGAAGAACCATAAATGACACCCTCTTACTTTACAAAATAGTCCTAGCGTCCTGGATTGCCCCCAGCTCCTTGAGAAGATGATTCACTTTTGGGTCCCTCAACGCGTAACCTGATTGAACCAACTATTTTATATATATTTTATATTGAGAACATTACGAGAAATAATCAAAACGCGTCAATTCCGATTATGTTACATTGTGTATAATGGTTATCCCGAGAGATCAAATAAATTATATTATGACACTTTAAAATAAACCAAATTGCACGAACGTGGAACATCAACCGATATTATGACTTTATATAAAATAATGAAACTAATGTCTGATACCCCAGATTTATTGAAGTTGATTTGGTTCTATGTATCGCCTTGGTTGAGCAGAATATCTACCGTATTTTATTGTCAAAATTCTCGAAACTCAATAGAATTCACCTATTAATAGATTACAGAACACTGGCAAGGAATATGCCTCATATTAAAATATATTTTATTTATCTCTGCCTAACTTTAAAACAAAGTTTCCAAAATATTGTTTGCAAAACGAGAAAATCAGCTTCAATAGATCAGGTTAGAATAGTTTTACTAAATGTTATTAAATATTTGTGTATAACCTCTTACCGACTTTTCTATGTCTACCGATTTCGCGAAGTATCCGTCTCTTCGCCAGGGCACCAATTGAACCAACATGCAAAACCCACCATACACCTTCACCATAGTTGTTTGACAAAAATATGACGTCTTGAAACCGTTAGATTTAGAAAAGTCGGTAAGTGGTTATATATACATACATTTAATAACATTCAGTAAAATTTTTGACCACAAAGTTAATGCTTTAATTATTAATAACGAGCTGAACCCGGCAATGCTTTGCAATTGCTAGATTTGAGTACATACTCGTATATGTATATATGGAAATGAACACAATCGAAAGTTTGATATCAATTATTGTAATTAGTTAAAATTCGATATGCACATATACATTATTATTTTTGTGTTTCGGATTGCATAAATTGTAAATATATGCGGTGACAGAGAATTAGGTATTTGAACATTGTTTTTCTGTCACTGTCTTGAAGATGCCTCCATGATGCTATGCAAAAAAGACAACTGCATTTCGGACCTTTTATGCCTTTACTCGCACACTTAACTCGTGCCCAAATGCTCCGTCATGGCCAAAGCGTATTTAGTCGTTTTTTAACCGCCAGTCGGTTTTGACGTGAGCTTGATATTTAATATGAAACGCAAACGCCTGATTGTGCGTGAAAGCGTGTAAAAACACTTAAGGTTAAAAGAAAAAAAGAGGTGAAACTTTTCGTTTATAATTAGGAACCTAGGTACTGGTTTATGGTTTAATTCCAAAACTTTAATTAATTAATTTTCAAACAAAGAATTCTTTTTGCAAATTTTAAACTCTGCTTTTCTCACCAACAGGGGTGCACTGTATTTAAGAATGCGATTTTCAAAAATGTACCGAATGTCAGTTGATATTATTTTAGTATTACCTAAAATCCAGTAAAAAGAAATAAATGGGTAGAAATTATAAGGAATTTAGGAAATAATCTGATTGAGATCCATAAAAAACGAATGTTGTTTGTAAACATTCAAAAACATTTTTTTTTTTTCACAAAAAAATAACATCTATTCGTTTTTTTGTAACCGTATTCTCGGTGAATGCAACCCTGGTGATGGATAAAAAAAAACATTTACGCTCCTAACTTTTTTGTCCTTAATAAATTGAAGATTTTATGAGCTATAAACCTTTTTGCGGCAAAGATGTACATTTATCTGAAAACCGCACGTAAATCGGTCCGGTAGTTACCGAGTCCGTCGAGGACAACCATTCGAACATTGTCTTTTAAATATATAGATAGATAATAATAATAATAGAATAGTTTTGTTTAATCTGTAATATGTAGTTAGATATTTTATTGGTGATTATTTAGTATAAATTCGTAAAAACATGTAGGTTTTTTGTCTATTATATATATTTATATACATATGTCTTGTCTGTGTATATATTAATATATATTTTTGTATTATTATTTTTAAGCACTCTTTTAACAACAATGTAAATTACAGAAATGTATAAATAAATAAATAAAATGCTACACTCATCATATTTTTTTTGTCGATGTTTATTTATTTTGTTTGAATATAAATACATTTACAAACCGGCGCATTGTAAAAATCGTAACGCTTAGTATTACATTTTGTTTTTTAATTTTCCAATATTTCAATTAAGTAACTTATTCAATAACATAAAATAAATATGCAAACCATACCTATTATTTAAGTTTTTTTTTTAGTTCAATTCCTAGTTTGTATAATTCATAGTTTTTAAAAATATATCTGTAAGTAGAAAACTTTAAATGGCTTTTAAAGTTGTTATTTAATGTGTAAATATTTTCTGTGATGCTCTTGTTCTCTCAAAATGAAATAAAAAATAAAAAAAAGTAATCGAGATAAACGGCATTTTGTGTTCCAACGTAGTGCCCAATGCATCATGTGATGCAAATAGAGGTATGATAATGATAATCTTCGGCAATTGGAAACGTCATTTACCTGTTTGAACCCAGCGTTCTAAATTAGGTGAACGCGCATTTGCGATCGCAGGTCCAATGGCATGGAATGCTCTCGAAACTCGTGCGAAACTGTGATAGTTTAAAATAACTTACCAGGGTACGTTTTCTAATGGAATGTTAAAATGTATCTTCAATTTTATCTACAAAGTAAAAACAACTTTTCTGCATGAAAAATAGAATATGTTTACATTTTTTTTTTCTTAACATGTTTAATTATCGGTTACCGACGAAGATACTTTGAATTTTTATTCGGATAAGCACATTTTCGTACATAAATATCGATGTTACTTTATACCGTCTCGATATGTACTGATGAAGATAGCGTTCGTAATCGCGGCCCAGAGCCGTAAGTTATCCATAATGTTTATTTATTTAAAAACAATATATTATTAAGGCCCATATAAATAATAGTAAACAATGACGAATATGTCGTTAATCTGCATCATGATACATAGTTAGAGAGAAAGAGTCTAAAACTGGTAATCCCTCCATGGAAATGATCCACCTCTTTCGGTAGGCTGTTAAAAAGATCAATCATTCTCCCCACAGGCATCGACAACGGTAAATTTGTCCTGCATTCTGGAAGAACAAATATACTGTGTTGCCTAACTCTTAAATAGTTGCTCGGTACGTATACTTTTATGCGCTCTAAAATGTTGGGATTGTAAATTAACCCGTTCAGAAGTTTAAAGGCCACCATAAGCAAGGCAATGTGTCATATGTCATATGTCATAATAATAATGATGATAATACGGTTAAAAGCTAACACGTCTATTTATGTACGTAGATTCTGCAACTCTATTCTTGAGATGCGGCAACCCAGCACCAAGTTTCTCGCCTTTGCGGTTACGATCTATGATTACCTATCAGTATGATTATTCGCCGCGCATCCAACAGAGTAATAACGAACAACGATTCAAGCCAGCTAACGATTTATTTTGTACATTCGTCTCTGAGTTGTTTACTGTCCATTGTTTTTCATTTTTAACACCATTAATGGGTTTTCATCTACAAGAACACCCAATCACTCCATCGCAAAGGATCTACGAATTGAGCAATATTATAATTTATTGTTATTTGGTATTGGAATATCTTTGCACATGTTGTATACATAGTACCTATATCGTTTCTATTATTTTTCGTTGAATTCAAGATTGACGTATGACATTAGGGATTATTTGTAAATTTCATTTCTGAATTCCTAATGGTTATTTATTTATGTAACTTTAAACTGCTTTTAATTGATGTTTATAAAATATTTTTCTAAATCGTTATTATATTTTAGAGTTGATTTCATTAGGGATCTTGGCGTAATTTTTGATGATAAACTTACATTTATCAAACATATTGACAAGATTACAAATGAGGCGCTAAGTATGTTGGGATTTATTTATAGGGTTACTAGCAAATTACTAGGAATAAAGAAAAGACTATTGTATTTGTATTTATATATAAAGTGTTTAATAATCTCATGCCAAAGTATTTTATAAGTGAAATTATATTAAATAGAAATGTACATAAATATAGGACAAGAAATAGAAATAGGATAAGACTACCACTTAAGAAAAAAACAAAATCACAAAATAGCTTAATGTATAAAGGGTTAAAACTGTATGATGAGATGCCTGAAAGTATGAAGAATGAAAGAAAACTTACGGATTTAAAAAAAAATGTTATGTTTATTGTAATAATGTAGTTATGTAAGAAATATTTAATAAGTATTTGTTATAATTGTAAATATATTAGTTAATATACAATGTAATATTAACTAACTTAAGTAAATAAAAAAATAAAAAAAAAAAAAAATATCACACCAATCAAGTCACTTTATTGCTCCCTGGTTAGAAAACGTTTAGAATATATTTCTCCAGTCTGGTCGCTGGTCGCCCCATTATAGTGTTCATTCTGATTTACTAGAGCGCGTCTGGAAGAAATTTCTAAAATTTATTAATTTTAAACTACATATTCCAGCTGCTTTATTTAATTATAATCAATTGTGTTATCTTCAGCAAATCTTTTTAAACTTTCTGATATAAGAATCCTAACTGACCTAATATTACTTTATAAAGTGATCAATTCATTCATTGACTGTCCAGATTTGCTGGAGTTCATATCATCTGTGGCAGGTATAAAGACATACCCGCCACAGATCTCCTTTTTGCTCTGCAAGTTCTAGGACCAACAACTTTCACATGCACTCGCCTATCCCTAGGCTCCACAGATATGGAAATCAGTATGAGAAAGGCTGATATATTTGGTTCTGGACTTGATAGTTATAAAACAAGTCTGATTTCTTTTTTCACTCACAATATCATTCTTAAACTTAATATTTAAAAATGTGTTTTTTTGGTTTTTTATATTTATGTTTAATCTTCGTTAATATTTTTCGTTGCTTATGTGGATAAACCTACTTGTTACTATTGTTATAGTTATACAATTTTATCAATTTTTTAAAATGTATTTATATATGTTTCTTTTCATACTTATGATCAATATATGTTAAATGCAATTTATGTCGTTTATGTAAAAATAATAGATAAATAAATAAATATTTTCATTAGCTCACCAAAAATTATAAATACTGTCAGGTAGTCAATAAGTAAATGTATTTTATTTTATGTTGCAAGTGATGTTTTTTTTTAATACACTCGTAACTCATTAGTTGTTGAAGTCGACGCCTGAATATTTTTATACTTTTTGAAATGATGATATATTTGAGTTATTATTTTACCCAAATATTTCAATTTTCGAACCATTCCCTAAATGGGTTCTGCTAGATTTTTTTTGGGGAGTTGTTGATAAAAATGGGACTCGAGTTATGGTAGGGGGATTTGAACCTCGGATCTTTGATCCGTGAGTCCACCACACTACCGCGATACCACACCCCTGTTTAAAACATATGTATAGTATGTGTTCGAAATCGGTTGGTTTAAGTTAAGTTTTTTTTTTTTTTAATAATTTAAATGTTTTTTTTTGTTTATCGTTCATGTAATTTTTTTTGCGTTATTTTTACAGGTTTATATAATTTTTATACCGTTTATCTTTTCAAACTCCTTTATTTGTAAATCACTGTCAGTATTGATTTGTTACCTTTATTTATATGTTATAATTTATAACTTTACTTGCATATATGTAAATGTTTCTAAATTCTTACGCTACCAGTAGTGATGATGCAATTACTCATCCGTATAAAATATATATTATTCTCTTATCATTTTGAGGTATCTACCGGACTACCATTACTTATTCCGTACCTACTAACGTCGGCTTCGTGGTGTAATGGTCAGCGCACTTGCTTACCATGCAAGAGGTCTCGAAGTTCGACTCGAGGTTCGATCCCGCCATGGTTGATATTACACCATTAGGTGCGGAAAGGAAATGATGATGACCTACTAACTAATTTTATTGTTTTGTCAACAGACAATGAGTGAGGGCTATATGTGTATTCGTCACCTCTCTTTAGCCGGCACATTATTATATTTTAATTGCATCAGCCAGTTGCATACGGGTTATATTATTGCTTTGCAAGTAAATGCATTTGGTGATCAAAAATTGTATGGGGGATACCTGTTTTTCTCCGTAAAAATGTTCTGTGAAAAATACCATGACATTTCTTTAGTTGTGTTTTAATATTAAAGATATGATCATAATTTGCTACAACCAAGAAAAGGTTGCGGTTTCATGTATAATAAAAACCCAGGCACTCATTGTTCATTTGTTGTAGAAATCTTAATGTTCGTAACTACCCAAATGCCCTCTATTTAAAACCATTTAATTTATAAATACTGTTTTTAAGTATACCAAAATCAATAAAAGAGTTGTTAAAGGTATTTTTTTTATCTTAGAAATAGACTTGAAAGCCTACCAGGGGTGCTATTCTGAACCACTCTCGCGGCACGAGAAAACAGTTTTTAAGTGTTTTCTGTATATAAATACACGAGATAATACGGCCGCGAGAACGTTTGAATTTGAATGAAATAGAATTGGTGGAATTTTGAACGAAATAATTGGATTTTTTTCCGAAAAAAGGGTCTGTTTTAATTAATTACTGTATTTATGTTGAAAATGGGAGAAAAAACTGTTTTTAAAGTCTAACCTAACCTAATCAAAATGAAAAGTAAGGGAAGGCATTACAATTCGCGGAATGAAGAGCAATAGCGCGCGTAGACAGAATCATTATTTTGCGAATCGCAGTACGTTTCCTTCTTTTTTTTTTCTGAAATTCTGAAAGCGATTCGGATAGTCGGAGTTCGGATAGTTTGAGTTCTGCTGTATTACGATTTTTCCATATTTTTTCATATCGTTCTGAGAGCACATATCGACGTACCGGTCGGCTTTGTTATGCGTAGGTAGATAAATATGGACGGAAAGTTAATCATACCGTCTTAAGATCTGTCAAATTTCGTATAAAAATCATGTTCGGAATGATTTGAAGTGGCTGCTTTTTATTACAGAAGCCTATATAAAATACGGAAAATAAATAATTCAGCATTGAACGTGGAGTTAAGTTTCGGTGACACTAAATGGTTAAATTATATCATAAGACGTCTGAGATGACGTAATGAAAACACACATCGACAGGTCGGTAGAGCATACCGAGGTAGATGGAGATAGTAGGAAAGTTTAATATACCGTCTCGGTATGTACCGATAAGATAGCGTTTGTAATCGCAGCCCTGGTCTTAAAACTATTTTTGAAATGTTATTCATTTGTTTTATTGTTTTTAATAACTAGCTTAATTCCTTAAAATATATGCAACCCCTCATAAGTTGAGGCGTGGCCATTGCGTGTGCGTTATTTGCCATTTGTTTTCTTTATCTCGTGGCTACATCCAATGAAGAGATGTTGTCCACTCCATCAGCAGGTCCTTCCACCACCTTAATCAACCAAATTCCCAAAATAATTATACTAATCGACAATGATTTTGTTTCATAAACTATTATCGCTGATTCTTATTTAATTTGTCTGATGAATCCGAATATGCCACCAGAATTTGAAAATTTGCAATTAAAACACCAAATTATCATAACATTTTTAATTTTTGTATCCGTTTTAATTTACAATTTCGAAATTTAAAAAAAATATCAAAAGTTTTCGGGTGTAAAGCTGGAGATCAGGATAAGGCGTGGGCCCCACGTTCCTGCTGTTTACCATGTATTGAGAGATTCCACCAAGATACCAGCTATATTGAATCGTCAACCACAACCATAATACAAGATACTCTAATAGGGATCTGATACTAAGTGAAGGGGTCAACACTGTTCTGGCATCGAGACAACACTATAACGTAGGCAAAAAGGTCCATAACCTTTTGCCAGAATCGTGGAAAGACGGGAGTGTTGTCAAGTTACGGAAGGTGTTGACCTCGCTCTTTCATGACATTGGTCGTAGGGTGTCAGAAAAGTTGATGCATGCCACGGATTGGAGAACCTTACTGGATGTCAAAAATAAAATATAAAAAATAAGGAATAATTAAAAAAATATATATTTATAGATGACAACCATGAAGTTTCGCATAAATAAATTGTCTATGTTTTTATGAATGTATGTATGTGTATGCGCATGGGTGTATGTACGTGTGTGTGTATGTACGTACATGTGTATATATGTGTATATTTATATATACATGTGTGTATATATGTGTATGTCTGTATGTATATGAATCAAAATGTGTATCCGAATAAGTTTATATTTTGTTTGTCTGTGCTCTATATTAATTTGTTAACTATTATAATATATAAAAATGTAATTGCCTAGCTTGGAACGGGGTATGTACCCTTGTTAGCTGGGCAAAGTGAATATGGAATTGTATTTTGATAAAAAGTGTGAATAAATAAATAAATAAATAAATAAATACAAGGGAAAATTAAACGAAAACATGCTTCCGAACTCCTATCAATGAAACTCGCCATCAATGAAATTCAGGCAAAATCGAAAAAAAATATGTTTCTTTACTAAATCGTGTTATTATGTATCTACGTAATTCTTTAAAAAAACAAATTCCTGAAATTGTTAATGCATTCTACTATAGAACCTTACGTGCTGGTAAATTTAAAGGCAGATTCGGAATAAGCAGGAAAAATCAACAGTTTATCAGAGTAACTATGCTGTGTGAATGTCCAAAGCCCTGCTGAAATGCAGATATGCAATTCGTTGTCAGGTTCTTATATTAATTTTTATTTTCAATAAATACCTACCCCACTCAATTTCATTTTATGATTACTTGCATATTTATTAAAGTATGTATGTAAATAAAACAGATGCAAACGATATGTACACATAAACACAAATATTCTGCACCACTGTAATTGGGCCTCCTGGCCTGTTGTGGTGCAAAAAAAATTAGGTACTTATTTTACATAAAAAAATATGAACAAATATATTGGATAAAGTATTCAATAAAAAAAAATTATCTCTATCATCCAAACTTTATACCAACGTCTCACTTTTGTTTTTAACTCACTATTCCATAATCTTGTTCGAAAACATTTTTTTCATTTTATTTTTTAATTTCTTTCATTCAGGAAACTAACAATACAATTTGATAGTTTAATGGTACACAAAATTAGACTTAATTCTAATGGACCAGCGAAGTTTCCATATTAAATTACACGCTAATGTTATCAATTAACTATTTTTATTATTTCAAGTGGAATAATAATATAATTAGGGGAAAATACATGTTATTTTCGTTTTTAAAGGTGTAGCTTATTTGTTTGTAATACCCGTACTTATTATGTACCGATGTTTTAATTTCATTCAACCCCTTTCTCGACAGTGTATCCTATGGTCCTTTAGGATATATACGATCTAATTATTTCTCATGAACAAACACGAGTAAAACAGCAGTAAGTTAAAACTGCTTTATCATATTTTCCTTTGTAACTGCATTGTCTCCGTTCATAATAAACTTTCATTAAATCAAAAAAAAAAAATTTGTTTGGGATTCTGAAGCCTTTTCAACCATCAAGCGTGTAAACAAATATTTTTTTCTTTCTACCAATATTCACTGTACATTAATTTACTAAAAAAAGCTTACATTATGCTTATTTTATTTTATTTATATTAATATTCCATCTAGATTTATTCTGTTTTTTAAATGCATCAGAGATGTAAAATAACAAGTTATTTTTATGATCAACAAATCGTATCGTAGGTTTTTTCCATTCGCGACGTACCTTACCCACGTAGGTACTTACATTATTTCTCGGTTCTCTGAATATATGTGTATGGGTTTATAAGTAAATGCGTACAAAAAAAATATGTATGTGTTAATTATTGTGTACTTCTTAACACGATTTTATTAATCCACTCCAAAGCGGATGGCACTATACAACATTGTGTTACGAAACTATTGCTATGTTTAAAACATGAAAGTGAAGTCAATTGTTTTACTTAATATGCTGTAAATGTTATAAGTGGATCGGGAGACGAATAATTTAGCTTTATTCGATTGCAGACCTTTACGCTTCAGAGGTTCGATGTTAGTAGGCCAACGGTTTGTGCAAATCTTAAGTGAAGACACATGAAGTGATTGTGCATTTTGTTTGTTGCTCCTTGTTGCACACTGGACTCGAGTGACCCAGGAACGTGAGCGAGGGTTCTAAAGAGTAGTTTCACCCATAGATTGGAATAAATGATCCTAGTTAGCGCCATTATTCTTACTGGCATGCGAGATGCTTTGACGCTTTGATATGCTTCCGTCTTTGTAATATGTACTCTCAGTCAATAGACGGAGATCGTATAGATTTATATATTTATGTATGTACATACTTTTCATAAAACAGATTATTTAATGCATACGTGTAACTTTTCACCGCAATCGTTCTTATTTGTTTTAACTTTCGCTATCGGTGTCAACACTAAAATTCGCCAGGTAATCGCTAATACATTATTAATCCGTCGCGATGTGCAAAGTAATAATGCAAATATTATACACGTGATTACCCTAAAATGTACATCGTTGTTTCATTATTTATCTTATATAAAAACTTTGAAAACCGTCGAATCACAGTGGAAAAAGGTATATTCTCTCGTGTGGAAACCTCGGTATCAAAATAATGCAACGTGACCGACGCGATATTATCACAAAATAACAACCTCACATAGACATCTTACGAAATTAAGTTTCGATATTGCATATCTTTTGGGTTTGTTTTATTTTTTTGTAAAATAAAAACGGAAAATAGAAAAATTTAATGAACTAACACCCCTTAATTAAAAACTGAATAAATAAAAATAGATATAATATTCCCATTAGTTTGATAATTATGTGCTTATGTAGAATTATAATATAATTAAAAATAATACATAAAAATATGTAAAAAGCGGAAATTGTGTTTTCGAATTGCTTAAGGTTTTATTAAAAGTAATGTCATTAAGTAAATGTATCGACATCGAGATTAATATCATTCTGTTATACTATATTTTATTATTCTTATTATTAAATTATCTCTTCCTTTATTTAAATCTCTCCTTATAGTTTAGTTTGCAGTATTTAGTAAAAAAAGATCTTCATGTGAGTTGACTCGGTGAATCTTTTAACTACAATATATTTTTTGCATTATGTACGATGTGTTTGTTTAAAATAAAAAATATATTTTTAAACTTTTTTTTTTTTTCTAAAGTTGCTCTGGAACTTACCCTTCAAACAGAATTTAGGTAAAAAGGATGTGAGACACACACAAAACCAATGAGATTTCCCGCGCGTTTCAACAAGACGTTTTAAAAAGCCTCTTTAATTTCTGAAAATAAAGATCTGGATGTCTTAGTTGCGTAGGAATATTCAAAAAGCTAATAGTCGAGGACTGAATTCAGTGTAAAAAGTGCGAGGAATGGTGGCACTATAAATGCACCGGATATTTATGCTCAGGAGAAGATAAATTTGACAAATGTCAGCAATTAGACTTTGACTCTGTTCATACATATTATAAGGCAATGAAATGGGCGTGTGATAATCCAAGATAAGTCATTCCATAAATGCTTTGATTCGAGTTAAGTTTAAAAAATGAAAATCAACTTGTCGAGTTCCCCACGCCCCCCTTTCAAGATGCAACCACCAGCTAACTCGGTCATCAAGAATGAAATTCCATAAAATAAAAATTATATACCGCGTCACGAGATCTCTCCCAGATTTACGTAGGAGAATAGTTTGTAAGTTGAAATTACAAACGCTCGAATGGTGTTCACTGAGTAATTTTACAAATCGAATAAAATACAATCTTAGTCTGCCACTTTAATGCTTATTAATGCTTATTATTAATGCTTATTTCCTTTTTTTTTTACATATTTCAGGAAACGTGCCTTCCTTTATTGATTATTAAAAAAAAAAGTAAGAGGACAGGCAAGCTGTTAAATACATTTAGAAAAGAGGCGACTTGCGGTGGCCACGACATCTCTGGACTGGATCATCTAAAATGGAAAAACCAAACGGATTTCGTTAAAGTAATATATAATTTTGTAATTGATCGAAGGAATAAGCAAAATAATTCGTTTTGACAAAATGGCGGCTTCTCAAATAAAAAAAAACTTTTTATTACCAAAGTTTCGGCTTTAAATTGTTTATAAAAAAAGAAATATTCATCGGCGAGAAAAAAACCTTCTATTTATTACTAAAGAATATCCTTAAAAAGCTTGTATTAAAATTTGAGACTGATCGGTTTAGCCGTTTCCGAGAAATCTTGGTCACCGACTTAAAAGGCAGGTAAATAAAAGGGACAGCGTTCTAGGTAAGCGCTGCCTCTCCAGCCTCCTATTTTCAAACGCTCTGACACGTCTTTGCAAATATGCGTGTGACTTCGAAAATAATCGCCAGATTGACTTGACATTTGTGTGTGTACTTAAATATATGTTCATTACGAATATGATTTTTAATTAATCTAACTGTATATAACCCTTAAAGAAACCATACTGGTCGAAGCAAATAACGGTTTTGGCCGATTGTAAATCAGGGGTCCAAGCCATTGTTGATCGAAATTCAGTCAACCCTCTTATTATTGTACAGATATACAAAAACTAAAATCCAGATCACAGAATGGGTGTATTGGGTGGATAAGAGGCCACTGCGGAATTCAAGGCGATGAAAAAGCTGATGAAAAGGCTCGAAAAGCTGCTGTTATAAAAACAGCTCGTGATTTTGTCAGATTTCCTTCAAGTTTTGCCTAAAAGAAAATAAGAAGCAAAACTTTTAAGCTTTAATGACCGGTATTTAAGTGAAACTACTGGACAAGTAATTAAAATATTTTTCCAAAAATCTTTCATGCCTTAGATTTCAGGAAAATACAGCAAGTTGGCTACGAACTGACTCAAATCCTCATCGACCACGGAGGTTTTATGAGCTATCTTCACCGTTTTAGACCTCAGAAATCAATAGCTCTCCATGTGATGACGAGACACCTAAGATGTCCTTCATTTGTTGATGCATTGTCCCATTTTCAGCTTAGAGCGAATGCAGCTCCTCTAGCGATATAGAAGTCTGGATGAGGACCTAGAAGATATAGTAACAGTAATAGGTCACAAGGACTTATCGCATGAGGTAATATCATACATGGTAAAAATAGTAAAGGTTATTTTTTGAATAAATCAAAAATAGGACACAAAATGCCGATCGCTCTCAAAGTGGAACGGAAGGTCTGTCTGTCTGTCTATAGTCCGGCTTCTCCTGAATGGGTTTTCTGTGGTTTCCTCTTAAAGCAATTGTATTCCGTTTTTTTCCTGGTAAAAGGATTCTTCTTTACATCGCTTCATTTGTATTTTTACGGTTCGAGTTTATGTATGCTATTATTTTTCAACAGTTTATTTTGCTTGGTGTGGGCAGTTTTACAAAATCATTATTTCGTATTGTATATGCGCATATCTTTTCACCGTGTTCGTGAAATAGAAACATATATTTATTCATTTAAAGAACCATTCGGTTATAATATATTACAATTAAATTAAAATAATAATGAGCGTAATATATTCAAGATATTTTTTTAAAAATGTATGCTGACAACGATTGGGTACCTATTTGAGACAGAGATGTAGAAGTCTAGTTGGTATATTATTCATAACTTCCAACTTGTCTATGGATAGTTTATGTAAAATATTTACATGTTGTGCAATATTTACTATTCTGCATATGTTTCGGCTTTTGAATATCTACATTATTACTAATTGTTGATTTTCGTGAATCAAAATAGGTGAACTTATTTCTCTAAACGATATATTTAACCTACCAGAGAACACCTGAAAATCATTATCAACAATTTGGTTATTTATTTAAAGAAGACAACAACGAAACAATATAATGTTTATAAATACACAGAAACTATAGGCCAATTACAGTTTTCTGTGTATTATTCGATACGATACAAAAAGCAAAAAAGCATACTTGTGTTCGGCCACTCCGTATCATTCCACTTAAAATACAATAATAATGAAATTAAAATAAAACATACGAAAAAAAACAGTTTTTGGTCCACTCTGTCTTAAAAAATCTTAACTCCAATGGTTTTGCACGAAGTAACCCGAAAATATTTTACTTTTTATTCTTTTAAACAAGATAAAATAAATATACTACGAAAGTACATAATAATGATAAGCAGTTTGTTAAATACAGTTTGATTAAATTAATATATAACTATAATTTGCAACTAAGCCTTTAGAATTTTCTTTGTAGTTGTTAAGAATGAGAAAATATATGTCGATTTTAGAATAAAAAGTGCTATAAAAATTTAGGATTCTAGGGAAAGATGTATTCTTATTATTATTTGTGTTTGATATACTAACATAAAAACAATCTTCGCAGCCGAGTTGTACAGCTGTGTAAAAAAGTCTTCGGAAATGTTTTTTAGGGAAATGAAAAGATTTCTTGAACCAAATAAATAAATTTTAAATACTGTTTTATTGAGGAAACACTTACACATTGAAATAATATCACAACTACCGAAAAATGTTTATTTTATTTTGATTTATTTTATATTTTGTACGGTCACCATTTTTATTCATGTTTTAATTGTTTCTTTTAAGCATTTTAGCATGCTCAAAACAAGTTTTGTTTTCCTATCAAGATTATAAATGTTCTTTTAGAGCATAGACGCACTTCCATAAATGTTCTATTAGAGCATAGACGCATTTCTCCACATTTAATCCTTGCTGATGAAAAATAATAATCTTACGACGTCCCGTCAGGTTGATTTTATCCATTTGTACTATTATCAAAAATTTTATTATAAATTTCTGTAACTCGGAATATATTATAATAATGTTTTTTTTTTTTCACCATTTATCACAACGAAAAAATCGAAGTACAAAATGTTCGAAAAATTTACACTGTATATAAAATAAACAATTACAACCACTTTCAATTCGTAACTAAAATATTTTGAAAAAACGTGTTATAAACTTCCAACCCTTTTTAGATAAAGGAAGCGATAACAAATTTATTTTTTGTTAATAATTGTGAGTAATCATGAATTTCTGGAGTTTTGTTGACAGCGGTATTTGAAATAGTTACTTTTGCATTTATATAATCTACAAATTGCAATAAAAATTGTGTTAATTTGTAAACATTTAATAACTAAAGCCAGTATAATTGAATCGGTTTGTGGTCCCGTGGCTAATGTGGAGGATTCACGGATTAGAGGTCCGAGGTTCGAACCTTACCCTACTCCAACTTGATCTCCATTGTCTAATTGTGAGTTTTTTACAATTCGTTGAAAATGGCCACGAAAATTGAAATATTTGGGTAAATTATAAGAACGCTAATTTTTCTTTTATTATTAAAAAAAAATATTTCTTTTATTAATAAAATTCGAAAATTAAATATAATTGCGAAGCTCCGTTCGAAGACTTATTCACACCACTGTACGTTGAGGGATGCAATTTTAATTTTCTCAAGGAGCAGAGAGCAATCTAAGTTGTTATTGACTATTTATTAAAGGAAGAGGGTGTTAGTAGCGGTTCTTCTATATTGCTAGTTTCGATTTTGTGATGTAGTGCATCTTCTTCGTAGTTAATAAAATGTACATTTTGTCGATAGTTTAAGTGCTTCAACATTTTTTTTTAATCATTTGAATCCTTAGAATGTAATTTTGGAGTATTGAGGAGATGACACTGTGGTGCAATATTCAGGGATACTGCGGACATGTGCAACATATGTTTATAAAGACCGATATTATTGTTTGTTTTGTTATTTTTTTAGTAATGTAGCTAACTGTAATATTTTTAATCAGGTAGTAAGTACTACAATATGAGAATACAACAAAACGTCGCTCTGCCGCGCCGGCAATGTCTGTTAAGTACTCCGAGTAATAATTCACTAGAGAAGCCCCTTAACTCTATTGCATAGAACAAAAGCGTTCTAAATTTTCGTTTGGTTTTAGGTTAACAACAAACGTGTAACGGACGGTTTCGGTTTGCGCTTGCAATTATCGCCACTAGTACCAACGGCCCGTTGCATTGCTGTAATCTGTAGCTAAGTAGTTAATAATCATATTATGGTTTTTATCCGCATGGGCGACTCTAGCCACTGACATGTTATTACTCTAAGGATAAGTAATAAACATTTTAATGAGATAATTTCAACAATCTGGCTTTTTTACGATGAAAAGTACGTAATTATATTTTTTTAAATATTGACTTGAGTAGGTATATTTTGTTGAATCAAAATTGTGTAATCTAATAAGAAATTAAAAATTGAAATCTGTCAATAGATATCGCCGGCGTAACAACGATAAATAATAAAAACACAAAAGAAAATTAAGCCGATTAAGTTGAATAAATATGTCTTCTTCTTTGTTGAGACATTTAAAAAATCTTTTTTTTAAAAGAAATATTAGCGTTCTTATAATTTACCCAAATATTTCGATTTTGGTGGCCATTTCAACGGGTTGTAAATAACTCATTATTATAAAATGGAAATCAAGTTGGGATAGAGTGGGGCTCGAACCTCGAACCTCTTGTCCATGAGTCCGCAACACTAGCCACGGGACCACAACCCGATTCTGATATCTGTCTGCTTTATTCAGGAATGTAATTATTATATTAACTCGGCGTAGAAGTACGTGTTCGAGCCAACAACGCCTAGTGCAGTGATGGGTAAACTTGTTTATATTTACCACCAACAGCTCGCCCTTATCCGCCCCTATTGGTGTATATGATACTTAATTGGTACCTCAAATGGAGCGTATCTCAATCATCTGTTTAAGCTCAAGTCTCAGGCGCCAGTCTAGGCTCAATGAAATACTGCAAAACCAACATTAAATAATATTGAATTCACGTTGATAGAAATCGAACCTGAGACGTCAATCATGTCGGGTGAGCGCAGTTTACCACTGTACTCTGAGGCGGATTAATCTCCACTCGGTTTTCATGATTTTAACACGAGAGTAGCCATTGAGTCGTAAACACTCGTCCTGGACTCTTCTTCAATTTCACGCACATCGATTAGAAAGGTGGTTCTACATTGCGATGTTACATGTTACTGGACTGGCATCTGAAGCGTGAGGCTAATCACCTTATCTTATTAAATTAAAATATGATCGATATACCCTGCGTTTGGCGAACTAATGCAGTGCCCAATGCACCATCGGGTGAGGACGGGTATAATCATGATGATGATTATTTAATAAACCTAAAAATACAGAAATTGGGTTGAACCTCTTGGGTCGCAACTCGCTCGCGGGCCGTACTTTGTCTAGTGCACAAGTTGCATTTTATTTCTGAACGGAAACAGTGCAGTGCTCCAAGCCAAATATAAATACATAATGCACGAACATAAAACGTCACGCAGGAATTTAAAATGCAAGCGCATTATGCGTTGCACGACATCAATTGAAGCGGCTTACTACTGAACGAAATAAATGCAAGAATAATCATAATAATAACGAACGTCGTCATTCCGTTGTATGAATCTGAAGTTGCATAGGGCACTGTATTGGTATACCAACAGGTAGCGTTTCTTAAGTATTTTTTTGCTACATCAATTTGAAAAAATATCAGTCACGCTTCAGGTTCCAGCCCACGGACTATGAAATATTGCAGCAGTTTAAAAAGCTATTTGTAATGTGTTCACTTAGCCAGCCAATGGCAGGTCATAAGCCCTGTAAATGCTTTCACATTCCTTTCTCAAAAACGATCTCCCTATTTTAATATTGTATTTGAGTCGCAATAGTGTTTTTCTTTAAAATAATATATATTTTGGACCTTCTTATTTTTTGTTTTTAGAAACGTTGCGGTTGTTGTATTTAATCCCTTATGCACCATTGGCTGCGGAAGTGAGGATTCCCTTCTGGATCGGGAAGTCTCGAATCTCTCTCTAGCACAACCATTTCCCAACACTGATAATAACGACTAAAAGAAAATAATCCCAATATTGAAATATTTAAGTAAATCATTAGATCGTAAATAGTTTTATAATGAATACGTATATCGTCGCCCGTAAACACGGATGTTCACAATTGGTCAAAGCTGATATTTTATTGTTTTCTGTTGCTGCATTATTAAAAAAAAATACATATCGAAAAAAAACTTCGCCACTGAAATAAATACTGTTTTTACTCTCCCCAGGGGTTATATTCCAAACGCTCTCGCGGCCGTGGAAAAGCTTTTATCTCGCGTATTTACACACAAAATACGCTAGATAAAAGTGTTTTCTACGGCCGCGATAGCGGTTCAGAATAACACCGCTGGGCTGGCATTCTGAACGAAATTGCGCGCCAAGAGATCGCTTTGTTAGCGTGTATTGAGTTCGTAAATATGCTTTAAAATGCGTTTTCTACGCGCGCTTTTTCGTTCAAAATACCAGCCCTGAAAAAAGTAAGTTTGGGACTTTATAAGTAAGGTCGACAATATGTATATATATATTTTATTATTATTATGCAAGTATGCCTGTTGGCACGGTAAAACTGTAATATATTATGTTCCCTATGAAGGCGTAGAATAAATAAAATATATATATTTTATGACGTGTTTAGGTACTTTGTACCTATCGGCCATTTCACGAAACTATAATTTCTAATGCAGTTTATTAAGCTGGTTAGCTATGCCGGGCAACGTTGCCATTTGCCCTTTTGCGCTAGTTTAGTTCTCCCTGGCTAACAACATGCGCCGTGCGCGCTAGGTACTCCCACTAGGGCAAGTTCAGTTCAAGTTCAGCCGTGGCCCGGCAGCGGGGGTGGGGGCGGGTGCCGCTACGTTAGCGGGTGCGGGCCGGGGGCGGTCGCCCGTCCTGGTATGGGAGGGGTTGGGGAGGGAGAGACGCCAGCGCCCCGACGCGTGACCTGCCCGAAGCTCCAGAGTACATTATCCACTGTATGGTTCAGAACTTTTGTACACAACGCGTGAATAATTGTTTTTATAAGAAACAGTTAAATACTCCCTACTATTACCACATAAAATATAGTTGAAATACATTTTATACATATTGACCAAACAGTAATCGGAACGGTTAGTAGTCCTATAGTAGTTTTGACGATTCACGGATTAGAGATCTGAAGCTCTATTCTGATCTGATCTAAAGTATAAATGTGCTGTAATTCACCGATGAAATTTGACCTTCTGAGTTTCTGAAGTGCAAAATTTAAAAATATGAATGTATACGTGTTCTCATATTATTATTTGTTTCTTAAATTTTCCGAATTTGTACATTCGCTTATTGGCACGGAAAAATCATACATCGCTGACTCGCGCCGTCTGTGTTGATTTTTTTCTTGAATCTTTCTATGTTTGATATCTTCGCTGTTTAGTTTTGAACTTTCTTGCCCAAATTATCGTTAACTCTAAATGTTGCAAATAGAGATGCACCCAATATCGATATATCGGCGATATTTGGTGTTTCCGATATTATTTGGTTGATGCACTTATACATTGAACGTAAACGGGAAGCAGGCCCCAGTGGGCATATAGCTTGAGAGCCGGGAAAGCACTAACTACTAAGTAAACCTAAATAGCTCTGAAAATAACCTCTTTACGGGCGTGTTGTTGCACTGAAAACGCTGTCCGTGAAGTGAAGCGGGAACGGAGCAAAAAAGCAGAGCAGATATCGCCGAAAGCCGAACCCGAAAGTAAACCACAGCTTTCTTTATTAGGGGTTCAGCACTTGGCTTACATATCCTGGGGCCATATATAAGTAATTAATGCTTATCTATTCCAGCACGTTCGGAACAATCACAACACAGCGCACGGTTAGATTTTCCAACGTGTTTTTTTAAATTAAAATTAATTAAGTATTCAATAAATTAAGAAAAGTAAATCTTTGTTTAGTTACGATAAAAGAAGAAAGAAACGTTGCAGCTACCTATGTCCGAACATAATATTCGTGAATAGACGCGTTATCCATTCGGGACGCTTCGGTATCACTCGGAAATACGCCTTCGGTTCGGGATGTTTCTGGATTAATGAACACTGTTCAATTTGGTTATGACACAAAATCATCCCTGAATAGTGCCTGTTAACGTCGCTTAACATACATATTCTCGTTTTCATTGTTATATCTCGGCTATGCCATAAAAATATTCATAATGAATTTGGTTATTACTGGGGTGGATAACGCTTCAGGCTCTATCCAACACGTCTACTATTTACAATGCCACTTAGGGGGATTCCGAAGAAGCAGTTTTTACTAATATGCGTCCGGATACAGTATCCTCGCTAAGAGTATATGTCATAATATTATCCATCTTTCTTATATTGGAGGATCTGTGGTTTCCAACATAGTTTTTATGATTCATCTTCTAAATTATTATTCTAGAAATTATTGATTGTGTCAATCATGTATGGGCCCGTTTCACACGTATCGGGCCAATCCACTCGTTACGGTAAAATTAGGATGGTTGGATACCTATTTCTTCTTCTACTCGCGGGTGAAAATTTTGCAAAAAGAAATCGAGTGGAAATTATTCAGCCTCATAATGTACTGGTTCAAGTGTTTACCCGCCGAATGATAAATAAAATAATTATCCACCGTATCTTATTCTTTGGTGCCGTGCTATGTTAGTCGACCGGCCACACTAGCGGATTGGAATTTGAGCTCTATTATCAAAGTAAATCAGACTCATTTTCGTCCGTTCAAATTCGTCGTTTAAACCTTAGAAGACACTGGCGGCCTAAATCGTTCTGTAAAGGGCTGTCTCTCCCAGTCTTGCATTAATTTGTAACAGAGACGACTATCTACAAAGTCGGCAATCTCGTTCGTAAGGCCGATGTAGTTTATTAACTGTCAATGCTTTTTGATTACGCCGAATATCACAGTTAAGATTATTTTTGAATTAGTTTTATATGATTCAATTGCATTTTTAATTAGTAGAAAATCTTTATTCCCTCAAACGCCAATTGCCTGTTAACTTTGTGTTAGTTTGTTTATGACTTGTGTTTTCTGTTCAATTAAAATGAACTGTGATATTTAACTAAAAAAGTATAAGACTTTGTAAGTGCTGTAATTAAATGAATATCAGCTACAAGTTATGTTTGTTATATAAAATAGTATTATTTATGGTCTATATATCATTATTTGTTCTAACTACAGTTGATCTCCGCTCCAAAATCTTAAATTTCGTCCTTTGTTTTTTATACTTCACCTCAATATGAGTCGTCATTTATTATGATGAAAATGCGCTGACTATTACACTACGAGGCGGACCTAGCATGTAACAGTCGGCTATCGCGAAAGCCGTCTGTTATCTGCTAGTTTTGATAATTACAGTAATTTGTATCTAAAAGTATTGATCACCCAGTACATTTTCCAGTTCGATAAGCGCATGCGTTTGACCGGGCGCCGTCGTCCGATTTCGTGTTGGGAAACACGACCAACACATAAAAATGTCCAACCCAATCTACAGCTTCTTTTGCAGAGAGAAGTTATGGAAAGGTCCCTTTAAAGCTGAAATGGGGGCTAATATCTGGGTCCTCTATGACGTACATATTTGTGCAATTGCGCAAGCAGGAAGCTGAACGGGGGTGAATTTAAAACCCAGCTGTGTTTGATTGTATGCATCTAGGTTTCTGTAATACCTACACTAATCTAATCAATATTCACTGCTGTTCTTCGGTAATCAATACGTAATTTGTAATTATTATTTAAGTAAAATCCAATGTATTAATAACGAAAAAAAATACAACAAATGTTTTTAAAATTCGTATAGTAGTATTCCAAGACTACATATTACCCAATAAACCGGCAATCCAATATAAATATAAAAAAACGTAGAAATTTTAGATTAACAAAAATTTACCTTTGTTTTTAGAAAATGTACATATTTTTTTAATGTGATTTTCTAATGTACATTTCTTTATTCTCAAGGTGAACCATTTTATTACAGTTATCCTTTCTTCTTGTCAGCTATTAGGAAGGTATTATTTTAAAAAAATTTAAAAATACAGTTGTGGCCAAAAGTGAGGACACTTTTTTTTAACATTTAATTACCCAGCAAGTCTTTTTTTTCTACTTTTTGTTTTCGGTAATAGTATTTTATACATAATGTAAGCATTTGTACTTCATATTTTACCAAAAGTTGACAAAAAAAAAACATCCAACTCAAGAAATTACAAATCAATATTTCGTTAGAAACTAATATCATTTAATAACAATTTTAATTATTCTTGGCACGGAATCGATAAATTTACCCAATGTATCACTCTAAACCACAAATACACATTGGCTTTTAAAAGTTCTGGTATGTTTTGAAGGTTTTTTATTAAAAAAAATTTTTAAAAGTTGAACCATAAATTTTCAAAAGGATTTAGTTCCTGACAGAGTTTGGCTTAGTTTAATAGTCTAATAACAAATAAAAAAAATACCACTGTACTCCCTCCTTAGGGGTAAGTTCTATTTGATGTGCTTTAATCTTTAGTCGGTTACTTTTTTTAAGCAGTAAACTCTGTGGACACGCTGAATTATTTTGATAACTCTGCAGTAATATGACTCAGAATGAATACAATCGAGTCAGAAAAAAGTGCCCCCTTTTTGCCACAACTAGACATGAATGTTTTTAACTTTTTAGTTTATTCTTATTTTATATTCTTGTAGTTCTTTTTGGTGAGGTTGGATGAAGCAATGAATGTTAAAAAAAGGAAATCAATAGAAAAAATTAATAGATTCGATTACAAAAAATATTATTAAACTTTCAGAAAAAAGGTTATTTAATTGATTAATTATTAAAGGAATAAATTCAATTCAATTTATTTCTATGCCTATTCATAGGTTTATGAATGAAATTTTACCCTTAAAACCCATTGTTTTATTTTATTGTTAATTCAAAATAAATATAATAACATTTACGTACAATCTTGCTTTTCCGCTATCATATATCTTATCATGCACGCCCGTCAATTATGGAAAACTTCGAAAGTCGCGCTTGTGGTTTTTATAATTTTATGGTTTTGATTTATCTGGTCATGCCAAGTGTTCCTTGGCTGTCTTTACCCCTTTAACCACATTCGCAAGATTCGGGCACGTATACCGTTTTTCTCACGAAATAAAGATAACATAAGGAGGAACACATATGAACGCAATGTGCAATGTCAAATGTCTATGTGGTCCTCATATTGGCAACCGCAAAGTGCAGAGAGGGTGGTCTTCGCATATTTGAAGCCACTCTACGGGACTTTCAAATTACCGGGGGATAACCTAAAAAAAACAACTTTTTTGTCAATAGGCCGCTTTTAATTTATACCGTGTATTATGGTGATCTTTATAGTTTCGAGGCAACAGCAACAATCCACTGTTATTTGAAAACATTATAAGTATTTTACGCTGTAATCAATAGGTCATAATGCGGAAGTTCAGTGCTACGGGATATTGGATTTGAAAAATGTTTTATTACACGCAGTAAAAATTAAGCATTGAATTGTACGGCGATGCATCTAAAAATGTAAGAAAAATAAAAACTACTTCGAACTACGTCACTGCGGAGTAACATCAAAATTATAAAACTAAAAAAAATCGTTTTGCTGATAATATGATTGACGATTGTCTTAGTTTGACAGACTATTAACAAAAAAAAGACAATCATCGAATTTCCTCATTATGCCCATTATTTATTTATTTTTATACATATTTGGTTAAATAAACTGCTACAAATTCATACGACATAGTAAAATTACACGGCCTGTATTGAATTTTATTGTACCACTATCATAATTCTTTTTCCTTAGTGGCAAAAATAATAAAATATTAATCCATCCTAATGTTTTCGTGTCGTGTGAATTTGTACGGCCTGTGTGAAATTGGCCATAAGCTTTGTGACCATTTCTGAAGAAAATTTATTAATAACATTTTACCCTTTCAATTTTACGGCAGTATACGTAACCCTCCGATTGAAATTTTTGCCATTATCTGTATAATTATTTATTTGTTTTCTTTAATTAAAAAAATATATTTAAACATACATATTTATACACATATGTGGGCACTTATTATGTAAATGACGAGCTGAACCCGGCAATGCTATGTTAGATGTGACCTGTCATTGGTTGGTTTAAGTGGCCACTTTACACACTGAGTAACATTCACTATTCTGCCTACGTTTGAACATTCACATTCCCTTAACTCTTGAACTCTTAAAACTCTTAAAATTCTTGAAAACTCTTGGAAAATATGAATAACTCCCTCGGGAGAAAATTCAGCCAGTCTGCAAGCATTTGGACTTACTCAAAACATTGTACTTATAAGTAGTTTATTACACATTTTTTGAGACATAATTCCCAACTCCATAGACTAAAAGTCCCGTGTTGAGTTGGGTTGGGACGAGTAATTAGTTCACACCGACATATAAGTGTTTAATTACAAATATTATATTGGGTCAGAAACAAATTAAAAATTTAAAAAAAAATATATATGGCTCATCAATATGGTAAGCAGCAAACTCAAACTTTTGAAAAATCACCAAAGAGTTTCCCACTCAAATCCCTCCCACTAAGGAAAATCCAGTTCTTCACTCCTCTCTTAAAAATAGTTTTTATCCTTGAGAGCTTAATACGCTCTTCCAAAATATTAAACACTCTCGGTGCGATAAAGGAGAGATGCCTGTGAGCAAAAGTCGTACGGGTTTTAGGTACGACATAATTCGTGCTCTGGGAAATCCTTATATGAACATTTTGCTGAGATCTCTCTTAATTGCCCAGAAATTTTAGGTTTTAAACATCGAATGTTTCATAACCTGCTGATTTTTTGCACATGGGTTCTAGATGTGGTACTTAATTATAACTCAAACTTTCCAACCCCTCCCCCGCTTGCGTCTTGTGATATTTTACTATACAGGGTGTTCGGTGGTTTATTACATACTAATAACCGTTTTTTCTTTTAAACACAATTAGCTAGAATAATTTGGAGTATGGCATTTTAATCACAGAATTAGGCTTTCATTTATTACCAAAAAAACATAAACACAAAAAAGAGAGAAAAAAGCCCGAAGTTTTGAAACTTGGCATGATTGTTTGTTAGTATCTATCGTAAAGTAGGGACCGTTTGTTTGACCTTTACGATTAAAAACTTTACATTCATGATGTCACATTTCATAATTATGTTAAAAATTCTAATTATATTACCACAAAAATTCGTAAGGCTGAAAATAAAATAAAAACTGTTTGAAAAGTAATAAATCAAGAAACAGGCAAAGTTAAATCACTCAAAGTTGAATATAACATCAAAACAAATAATTGTATAATTAGTTCTGATACAGAAGTGGCCGAGGAATTCCAAAAGTTTTTTACTAACATTCCATCAAAAACTACGGAAAATCATAATTCCTCGCATATTCTTGCTGAAACTTTCCTTAAAGAAAACATAAACATGTGTTCTTCCATATTTAATTTTAAACATATTGTCCCACAGACGGTTATAAAAGTTTAAAACGGCTTAAAATCTAAAATTACTGAAGACTTATGGACAGTTAAATTGTAAGGTTATATTAGCCCCATACTTAGCTTTAATTTTTAATAATTGTGTTGACGAAGGCGTCTTTCCTACTTTTATGAAACATAGTTAAGTAGTACCCCTTTTGAAATCGGGATAAAAAAGACCCCAGTAATTTTAGACCAGTTTCGGTATTACCCACACTCAGCAAGGTTCCCGAGAAAATTTTACTTAATTAATTTGCTGGCTCATATAAACACTACATCATCAACAACAGTTTGATTTTACCAAAGGTCGCTCTACTACTAATGCCGCGGTTATGCTAATGCAGCGTATTTTTAGAGCCTGGAAAGAATCTCAGAATGCTATTGGCATCTTCTATGACCTATCTAAAGCCTTTGATTGTGTTGACCACAACACACTGTTAATAAAATTAAGACATTACGGAATTGGTGATAGAGTTCTTAATTTAATCAACTCGTATCTACAGGATTGAATTGAAAAAATATAGATAAATTAGGTTACATCTTCGGGATCAAGAGTGGAAATGGGCGTCCTCAAGGTTCTATATTGGGACCATTTCTTTTTTTAGTTCTTACCAACAATCAACTATTCTTGGTACAGAATTTATTAAACATAGTTCTATTTGCAGATGATACGTCTATAATATTAAAAATAATTAGGAAAGGTAATGATTTTCCAGAAGTGAATGACACTCTTTTGAGAATTCTACAACAACAATTACAAACCATCACGCCGTTTTCCCGTAAGAGTAGGCAGAGAGGATAGAACGCCATATCAATTTGTATTTGCATACAGATCTAGCTTCCTCTACATTCTTTTATCTTCTCATGCACGCGCGCCGATTTTCCGACTTTTGACATGTCCATTTTCAAGTATTTGTTGGATTTGGTCATGCCATGTCTTTCTCGGTCTTCCTCTATATCTGCAACCATCAACATTCGCATAGTAAATATTCTTTGTCGTTCTTTCGCTGTCCATTCGCTCTACATGTCCAAACCAGCGCAGTCTCATTTCATTTCTTTATATTTTCGATATTGCTTATCTCAGCCAGACATAATGTACGGATCTCAACATTTGTGCATCTATTGCACATATTTTTACCACACATTCGCCTGAGATATCGGATTTTGACAGCATTCAGCCTACTTGTATCCCTGTTTCTAAGTCCATATTTCGCTCTCATACATCATCCTAAAATGGTTTAGTGAAAATAATTTAGTATTAAATGCAAAAAAAACAAAATGCTTTAAATTTGCTTTACCCAACGTAAGAAATGTTGATATACTTATTTTCTAGATAACAACAGGCTAGTTTTGGTTTGAAAGACAGTTTTCCTAGGTCTAACGACAGAATTACTTAACTATTTGGAATACTACCTCCCACGATAAATTACAACAGTGCTACTAAAAGTGAACCGTTTGATAAATACATAATACATTTAAAATCTTCTTTCCAATATACATGCAAAATGATACGCCTAATATAATTTATAAACCACTCTCATACACACGTTTGTCTAATAATAATGCAAAAAATAAATAAAATTGAGCGGGAATTTTTCGTACCCGTTATAAAACGAAATAATACAGACTAAAATGGGTACAAAGTCATTGGAACAATAGGCATCTTCCCCCCTCGGCAACTTCATACACATGGGTCATCTTCCAGGAATTTAGCAAACAGCCTGTGTTTGCCACATGTGCGAGTGTGACTACCCAAATACTATTATGCTCAATGTTTATTTTTGTAAATTTATTGATAATTTTAAGTTGCTAGAATTTCATTCGTCCATGCACTTTGTCCATCAACTTTCGAATATCAAAATTTAGTAAATGGGGTCTAGATTTCCAACAAACAATGCGCTCAGTAGCTGCAAGACTTGTTGTAATCCAACTTCCATTTTTAAAAAATTGTTTTTTATTTCGTTTTTCAAAATAGAAATTAAACTCTAAACTTCATTGCCAAATGAAAAAAATGTAAATAGGAATTAGAAATCTTACTGTCTATGTGCTTTGTAGCTGCAAGACGTGCTGTAATCTAGCTCCTATATATCATAATTGTGGACGAGGAACTAGAATCTCAACCGTCCATGCGCTCTGTAGCTGCAAGACCTTCTGGATTTTTTATTGTACAGCGCCCTTGAGGTGATTTACACAAAAATGGCGCCTTATAAATTATCCAAATATACATACAGTGGGCCCCTCATATTAAAGCTTCAGCGGCAAGACTTAGTGCAGCAGCTTACACCGTCAGGAAGATCCGACTAATAACGGATGTAGCTACAGCGAGAGTAGCTACTTTTAGACCATTATAGCATTTTAGTGTGGGGTCGGGCTGCCGACATTTCCGCAGTTTTAGTTTTGCAGAAGAGGGCAGTGAGAGGTATATACCGATAAAAATATAACCGATTTTTGTGTACGAAAATGAGTATATTTGCATGAACATTTAAAATATTTTCGTCGGTAACCTATAATTAAACATGTTTAGAAGAAAATATTGTATGCATACTCTGCTTTTCATACAGAAAACTTAATTTTACTTAGTATATTAAATTCAAGATAAACGTTAACTTCTCATTGTAATTAGGGCCCAGGTCTATAGATGGGAAACCGTGTCAAAAGCAAGAAAACGGCAATGAGCTTTCTTTCATTATCAAGGCTTTGTGTCATATTTTGAGTAACAGTAATTATTGTGTCTGCCGTGCTTCGGCCCTCTCGGAAATCAAACTGGTTATGTGAAAGAGCATTTTTTATTACACTTAAAAGAGAGATAGGACGATAATTTGATACAAAGGCTTTTTCACCAGCTTTATAAATAGGAATAATATAAACTTTTTTGCAGGACGGAAAGCATCCTGGTAATGCTAATATACTTTTTAAGATATTTAATAATATTTGTACGAAGACCATCAATTCCCGAACTATTCGTATTTTTTAAAGAATATATTGTATCTATAACTTCTTTCGTGCTTGCAGGTGAAAATTTATTAAAATAAATTAGTTGAAGCTATCGTAAAATTATCAACCTTAAGTGCAAGATCACTGTAGTTTTAGAATATTTTAAAATATTCTTGGCTAGTCCTGTCCCAAGGATTTTATCGGGATTGTTAATAACATCAGCCATTTTTCCATTAACGACAATCTTTTGTATCATGTAACATATATTTTTGAGTATGAGAAATTTTAGTTCATCGGTTGGTTGGGAGAAATCGCCATTTGACAATAAGCCCACCAATGCACAATTAACATTATGTACAAAAAGTTGAATAAATAAAAAAATCTCCTTGATGAAATTTCAAATTTTCCCTCTATCCTTTGTATTGTTTTGGCTCTTATTAAAATCTTTGTGCAAATACCCCTAGTTAAATTATGTTTAATTCTTAACTTCACACTGTTCTCTTTTAGGCATTAATTAGATAACCACTTAAACTAGAAAGAACACCTGAAGACTGCTTTCGTTAAAATAGGCAGGTATGTATTTGTATTAGACAAACTGAACAATGGATGTGATTTAACATTCAATTATACATATATATGAATGTTAAAATTTTGAAATATGGTATTATTTTTTGGGGAAACTTCTAATGTACAGGATGTTTTAAAAATAAATAAATAAAATCTTATAAGAAAATTGTAAATGCTGGTTAGATAAGTGACGGGTATTTATTTTATGGAACTTGGTCTTATTATAAAATCAAGATCTGAATTTTAAGTACTCAAGAAAAGGGGCACTTTCATAACACCAGGAATAAAAATAAATTTACAATTCTACCGACGAGTAAAAAAAACAAGCCTCCCAAGCAAATTAAAGAATTAAATGGTATTAAATAAATTGCAATAGCTTTGAAAGTGTTTCTAATAATGAAATGTTTCTATAGTATAAATGAATATTTGGAAAATGCAATTGAATAAATTAAAATGTATTAAATGTATACATTGTAATAGACACCATAACCAATATTTTGTTTTTACTGTTTGTGTTTACTTAATTCATTATTTATGTGTTATATTATTTTATTTTTGGTTAGACTGTACGAAATCGCTAGTGGTAATAGTCCGCCACTTAACCGTGTAAACCTTTGTTTTTATTTTATTTATCACATTGTTTGTATTATGGCTAATGAAGATTTATTATTATTTAATTTTTTCCAAATATTTTTTTTTGCCAAAAATTGCCGTATTTCCGCACTGAAACTGAACTACAAAAAGATTTTTAATACGATTATGTTAAAGGCGAATCTTGTGTACCTGTATTGTATTCAATATTAGATCCACTTAAAAGATATCTGTTTTTCTTAGCAGATAATAAACTTAAGGATTCCTTCAAAGGTAAATGTTTGGCCATTAATTTCGAAGAATATGTTTTCTATCCGAATAATAGGATAAAATTACGTGGTTTGTGATTTAGGTCATTGAAAATACACGCTCTTTTCGATGTGTATTAGCAACGCACAATTCGAACCAATGTTCGCTCTTTGTAATAGATCTACGCGATTGCTTGTCTTTATGAGATTGAAACCATTAGGATGACGTAATTTATCGTTTGCTAAGAGATCGGTAGATATTGCACCTTAATTTAGATTTTAATAAGCCTCTCAACCTATCTTCATTATCAGATCGGATATTTCTTGATTGTTATAATTTTCATACAAAGTATGAATCGAGCTTCTTGGTTTAGTTTTACAAATTCTCTATGACTTTATTTATATAAATATATCAATCAAAGCTAGGTGAAATGTAATTTTAATCACGACACTTATGCAAATTTGACACAAGTATAATTGAGGACCTTTTTTCAAAATACGACGTTCGCTTGTAACGTAATTCTTCAGGAGAGGGTTTTTTGCGATGCGCGTAAAATCGCGTGTACAATCTTTGTTTAAAAAAAATGCGCATTTCAATTTATTAAACCTGAAGGTAATCTAATTGTGAGTTCATAATTTTCTTTTATGTTTCATTAGCACCCAATATAAATGATTGAAATTAGGGATTAATATTTGTTTTGTATACGTTGTTTTGAAAAAAAAAAACGATATTTTATCGTCTAAGACTTGGATATTTTTTAAAACTGGTTGTTAGCGTGTTTTAGTAAGTTTTTTTCAAGTAATCAATGCGTCTCAGTACTGGCTTTAAATGAAAAAAAAAAAAACGAAACTCCATGTGTGGCGAATATAGTGTTTTGAAAAAACGATCCTCAGTTCGGTCATGTGGAGCGAATGGATAACAAGGGAATGGTAATACTGTATTTTTCCTCGCTTCCTTCGTTTGCTGCATCTATTAACATTTGCATCGTTAATCTTTTAAGCCGTTATTTCACTATCCATTCACTCCACACATTCTAAGCAACGCAGCACTCTTTCATGATTTTGTCGATAACGCTCATCTCAGCCTTATATAATGCGCGGATCTCGACATTTGTTCATACATAGTCCAGACTTAACACGGAATTTAACAGGTCGGAACATAAAAAATGTAATTGTGCTGTGATGGGGTTGTGTATTGTGTGTAATGTAATTTAATAATTAAAATTAGTTTTACCACATATTTGTCTGAGAGGAATCATATCGACAGCATTTAGCCTACTTTGATCCATGTTTTTCCAATTCCATACTTCGCTCCCATACTTGCACCAGGACACGTCTTATTTTACCACCTTTGATATATGTATAATACATCCCTCTATTTTGGCATGCAATCCTCTTGTCTCTGATACTAATAGCATCCACATGCAGCTGCACTCCATCCAGCCATCGAAGTTTGTGTTCACTAACGCTTCGTCTACCGTGTGTAGTATCTTATTAGACAATTTCTCTTCTCTCATTCTTTTTACCCGCCCTGCCCATCGCAGCCTACTATTTTAATAAATTGCACTACGTTGGGCTCATTGTAGAAATTGTAGACCTCTTCGTTGTACCGTATTCTCCAAAATCCGTTTTCCTTCACAGCTCTGAATATCTTTCTGAGTATTTTCCACTCAAATGTGAGGAGATATGTCTCGTTATTTTTACTCAATACCCAGCATAAAGAGCCATAAACGCGAACGGGGCGTAATATTGTTTTGAGGGGAGCATCTATCTGCCTAGGTATTTTAGACTATAATATATTTGTGAATATCGACCAGCTAATGTTTATCTAAACTAAACCGGACAACGTCACGACACACTGACGATGCAGCAGCAACGATGATGCTGCAGCAAGGCTTTTTACGGGAGTAAAAAATATTCTCACATCTCGCATCTTCGAGATTTGCACTGGTTAAAAAGCTCAGAGAGAATAAAATACTAGCTTTTCTGGACAGTATTCAAAACCCTTTGTGAAATGGCTCCAAAATACCTATTGGACCTTTGTATTAGGTAAAATACATGTCAAAGAAAATCTACTCTTAGGTCAGCATTTGATTCAGGAAGAGGAAAACTTGTCGAAATCTGGCGCTCCCCAAACACTAGATTTGGAGATCGTGCTTTTGCCGCTGCCGGCCCCTCTGCCTGGAACCAATTGCCTTCAAACTTACGAATCATCGACAGTCCCAGTCAGTTCAGATCCCAACTAAAATCCCACTTTTAAATCTGGAAATATAATATATTACTTTAGTTTAGTTAAAATGTAAGTTTAGGTATACAAAGGTAAAGCGCCCTTGAGGTGTTTTTTTACAAAAATGGCGCTATATAAATCAGCCTAATATTATTATTATAACTGCATTCCTTCCGTGCGCCTTGAGCATAGACCCCGCCTGTAGGTATATCAGGATAGATACATGTGGCCTTTCATACTCTCTGTCTTCCCCTATGTGGAAAGGGCCTGATAGTAGTAGTAGTATTATAAACTAGTTGAATATCTAACCTGTCGTTTAAACTGTCGATATCGCGTTAAAAATGCAAGGTGCTGAAATACTCTACGGAAAAACTACAAATGTGGGGCAAGGTTTTATTACAATACGCTTTTCCATCTTTTTTACAATATTATTATTTTACTTTTTGTGCCAT
Source organism: Micrasema longulum (assembly GCF_059751315.1). Classification (NCBI taxonomy): domain Eukaryota; kingdom Metazoa; phylum Arthropoda; class Insecta; order Trichoptera; family Brachycentridae; genus Micrasema; species Micrasema longulum. The sequence goes on from NW_028277402.1 coordinate 102,054, forward strand.
AACCTTTAACGGTCTTTAAGCGCAAAATTCAATTTGCCTTTTTTTGTAAAATTATACCAAGCAAGAAAATGTTCATATTTTCGCTCGTATTCATTCTTCCGGGTTTTATTTACATTTTTTCTTATTATTGAAAAGGAATAAAAATCTGTCGAAACTCTTGACCTCTTCTCGTAAAATTTGCTCCTTCGCGTACGATACACCTGGAACATTTTTGTGTATACTTAGAACCCTTCTTTTCCATAATATTATTCCTCTTCACAGTTTTTCTCCCTCTCCCCTTCCAAACTCCTGTGTGGCTATCATGTCGCAGAGAAAAAAAAATCTATTCGTATATTTACCAATAAACATATATTATATACCTAAATCATTTATTTACAATACAAACAGATGTACAGGTCAAATGAATAATAATATAAACATAGTAGGGCCTGCGATCCAATAACATGTATTCACTTCATTATACAAAAATAAAGCGACGACGCCGAAGATTTAAATAATAAAAAAATATATATACTTGGCATACTTGGTTACCCGCATTCATCTTAAGGTACCACAGAGACAAACGCGTTATACACAACTTTTCCACATACCTAAATGCAGAACAAATTCTACAAAAAACGCTACGATTAACCGTATTATGGATACGTATAATAGGAAATTTAACGACATAGATATATTTACCAAAAACATTAAATTTATCAAAACTGCCATAAGTAATAAATTGTCTTTGTCCGCATCCTCTTCTCCGTCGCTCTCTATCCCTGAACAAATATAAGTTTTATAGTGAGAAGATCTTTTAATATAATTATGTATCCCTGTACTGCGGGCCAACTGTTTGTGACACCTGATTTTTATAATCCGAATCATTTCTATTAAACTTATATGTTATTCTTATTTATATATTATGTAGGTGCATATAATATTCATTTGTGTGTTCGTTTTGAATCAACGTTCGCGTATTGTCAAACCTTATTTTATTGTTGTCATTATTTCGTATTTACTGCATTTTGTGATTACCTACCGTATTGTATAGGACTCGTCGCACATTATTCATTTGATGTGTATCAGTTAAATTTTAAAATAAAATGCTTTTTTTTTTTTCAGAATACGGTTTTGAAATTTAACATACTTTAAAAAAAGAAAAAATACAATTTATATCATTTCGTCATTTGAATTTTAACAAAAAGGTTTCCAACTTTTTACTAAGCTCTTTATTGTACCATTTTTAATACAATTTACAAGTTTTAAACAATCAGTGGATTTTTTAAATTGGCTTTAGCATTGTTAAGATTTTTCTACTTATTTTGTTCATGTAATAGCTGTAAATATCCCAAATAAAATAAAATAAAATAAATAATATATCCAAGAGTTAAGAGTACTCAATTTTTGTATTAAAAAAAAATACTCTACATTGTATAGGTATGTACAGGTAAACGTCGTTTTGCGCCGGGGTTCCGTTCCGAGAGACACCGGCCTAAAAAAATCGGCGTAAAATTAACACAAATATAATGGAAGGTATAAAGTTAGGTTATATCCTATATATATAGGTATGGTCATGGCGTGTGCAAGTGTATCATCTCATGTCATGAGTGATAAAAGCGCTTGCTTCTTGAATATTTCCTCTTGCTGTAGGAACACATCGACAGTACCGTTTAGTGAGACTTAGAAACGCGGCGCCTACTGTCGTCTGGTGTCGGCCGAACCGGGGAATCCCACGCCGGCACCAACCGGCGTAGTTGTAAATCGGCGTAAATCGAACCGGTGCAAAACGACGTTTGCCTGTATATTACTTATTTTTCCACGCAGTCGCCTACTCGTTCTATGCAGGTTATAAGTCGTGGCACAAGCTTTTTGATGACCTACTCATAGAACTCTCCCGCCACATCCTTCGTCCACTTCAAGACCTCTTGTTTCATCTCCTCATCGGTTAGATTTTTTTTTCATCCACGTGAGTCTTCAGGAAGGTGAAAAGAAGAAAATCTGAAGACGCTAAGTCGGGGGAGTAAGCAGGGTGGTTTAAAATATCCCAACCAAACGAGTTCAAACGCGCCTTGGTGGCGTAAGCCTTATGGTGTTATCGAGCGCTAGCGACCCGATTTAATTTGTGGTGCTCTGTCAGTTTTGGGATCCATCTTGAGCACAATTTTCGATATTCCAGCGTTTCTTTAATTGTTTCATATAACAGAGATCTGGAAATTTGTGGAAACATCACTGACATTTCATCTACTGTCAATAAGGTCTTCACAAACAGTTTCGTCGATTTTTGCACCAACTCATTGGTCACAATTGAAGCTCTTTCAATCCTTTGTTTATATTCGTTCATCCTTCATTAAACTCATGACACCACTTACATACGTTTGTTCGGTTCATAGCACCTTCGCCATAAACAGTTTTGATCCGTGCAAAAATTTTAGTCGGGAGTTTTTCCTTCCGCGAGAAGGAACTTTATGACAACGCGCACCTCGCACTTGGCGGGATTTCTAATTGACATCTTTCACAGAAACGAACACTATGAGGCAAGTTTTGGTATTAACGAGGGTCGCTGGTGCTCGTGTTCAGGAAACCCCCCACTACCAATCAGTGTTGCCAACTTTTGAAAAACCATTCTCACAGCACGAGAGCCAAACAGTAGTCTTACTTTCTTCATATGCCTCGTAGTATAAAATAAAATAAAATAAATATGGACAAAACAAGGAGATAGTCTGAAGAAAAAGAAGGAAAGTGATGATGAGTGGTGGAGGATGTATGAAGGAAAGTAGGAGTGGATAATTGCGTTTGATTTAATGACAAGAAATAAATTGAAAAAAAGACAAAACGTCTATTCTCTATTATTCTGAATCAAGCCCATTCGTTCTCTTCTATACCTTTTATATGGAGTGTTAAATATATCTAGACCATTAAAATTATTGTTAAATGTTTAACATATACGAAGGATTGTAGAATGTTTCCAATGATTAGTTTTAATGTTAGGAATATATAAAATATCAGACAGTCGAAGTCTGGTCTGGAGGACACGGTGAGCAAGTAGATTAATTAGTTCTGGGGAATAAAATTTACTATTTACAATGTTGTAAAGCAGGATCTGATCGAATATATCTCTTCTGTGTATTACTAAATAAATTTTAAAGAAGCTGTATAATTTAGAAAATGCGAATGAAATTTGTATTCTACTTCTTTCGGGACTTTTTTTATTTTTTTTTGTGGTAAAAAAAACTAGTAATTTTCAAGGGAAATTTATTTTTTGATTATTAAAAATAACTTTCATTACACACTTCGCCCATCTTTCAGGTAAGTTGTGAATACCATGGCGGAAAAACTGTTTGTCTTTTGCGGCAAACCATTCGTCGAGCCATTTTCCAACTTCCTCGAATTGCTGAATCTGCGAGCGCGTACCCGATTGATGCGAAGAGGTGATAGTCAGATGGCGCCAGGTTGGGGGAGTACGGCGGGTACGGAATGGTGTTCCATCCAAACGATTTCAATGTGTCTTTCACTGGTTTTGCTGTGTAAGACGGCGCATTGTCGTGTCACAAAATCCCTTTGCCATGTTCTCTGACTCATTTCGGTTGTCTTTCGATCAATGCTTGACTTAAATGAATCATTTGTTGACAATAGGGTTGTGCACTAACGGTTTCGCCGGGCTCACAGTACACAATACCGCTCTGCTAGGCAAATCGAGCTCGCGGCCTATCGACTATCCCCATGAATTTAACCAGGTTTCTACTCTGGTTCAGCTTCTGGTTCAGCTTCTGTGGTCAGAAGAGTTCACAATACACAATACCGCTCTGGTCCCACCAGACACAAAGCATGGTCTTCTTTCCGAAGCGATTTGGCCTTGGTGCGATTTTCCATTTGCCGTTCATTCAAATCGCGTAAAACCCATTTACCGAGTTTATTGATCTTCCCCATTGCTCGTAAACGTCTGCTGATTGTTTTTTTTGTGATACATTTAATGCTTTTAACGGCGGGCCTCTACGCTTCTAAATATCCCTGAACATTACAATAATTAATATAATGCGGTAAATACACGAGCTTCTGCTCTGATCTGCTAGGCAAATCGAGCTCGCGGCCTATCGACTATCCCCATGAATTTAACCAGGTTTCTACTGTACGATATAATGTGGATGGTCTTATCTGATGGGGTCTTTCTTGCGCCGAGATGCTCCGCTTCGGGGGGAAAGGATACTGAGGTTCCCAGGGGGCGCCGTTCAGTAAAACGGGGGCGCGTGGACGCACGAGGGCAGCCGGCGACTGAGCTGGGCTACGAAGATGAGTCTTGCGCCATAGCACGGGTCTCCGAGCGGGATGGTCAGGCACAACAAGCGAGACGTGATATGTCGCCACGTATTAAGCTGCGAGGTAGTAAAGCTCTGTTACTTGAGGGAACGTTACGTGTGGCGAAACGTAGCGCAATGTAATGTTACGTAGCGCCCTATAAAAATGTATTCTAAGTTATAATTTTATAGGGAGCGAAACGCTCAGATGAAATTTACTGATTCAACATACGTGGATACGGTCTGATTTACCGATAAGATTGTACCCGATGGATGGTAGGAACAACGCTCGTGTTTTGAGACGGAAGCTGCTGAATTACACGAGGACCATTGTGATTTTACTCAACACGCGAAGCGTCTAGTTCGGAAGCAGCGCGCCGTTTGACGTGCGATCCCTGATGGTAGTTTCCGAATGCCGGGCATTTGGGCCTGTTCGTGGTTATACGTGTACCTGTTCTCCGCCAAACTGATCGCGTTTATCTTACCGCAACCTACCCTGCTCCTTGATTTTATGCGTAGCGTGTGCAAAAGGACTACACTCCTGTATTATCGTGTATATTTGGGGAGGTAGTTTCGAGTAAACACCACTACAGATAAAAACAATCGGTTATTGGTTTGAGGAACCTGCGACTAGGGTTCTTGTAAGTAGGATTACAACGGCTGATTTTGTTTAGGTGCAAAAATCCAGGGGCGCAGCCTGTTTCTCTTATAACACAAAGTCGATAACAATTTTCTTGACAATGGACTACATAGAAAGAGGTTAGTCTACAGTTTTACTTTGATAGCGAGTTCAGTAAACATTATGTTATTACATAAAGTATTAGGTAATCAACACATCTTTGTTTTGTTTAAGTAATGGCGATTTACGTCTGTCAGCTTCTGGGTGGCCACTAGCAAATAGGAAATAGGAGCAGTTAAAACCCAGGATATGTGGTAAAAGGTATGTCATTATTCGGTAGTTAGTTTTTAATATATTTATAGACAAATCATAACATCGCTTCACACTTGTCATTGATCCGCGCTTGCAGAATAACAAAATATTGCAATCCGATAGTATATTTATTTATATTATTTATTATTCCCTTTCCGCACCTAATGGTGAATATGGCACTGCATTGGTACATCAATCTCAGCGTATCTTGATTATTTTTGTTACATGAAGGTGAGATGATCAGTCTTACGCTTCAGGTATCAGTCCAGGGACTATGAAATATTCTATTGTGGAAAAACCCTTTTTAATCAATATTTCATATCAACTATGTCGAGAATCGAACCCGAGTCCTCTTGGTAGGCAAACGCGCTGACCATTACACCACGAGGTCGAATATAAGTATGTGTTTATTATAAATACGTATATCCAACATACACATGGTAAACGATGGTAAGAGTGTGAGCAGTGCCATCTATTGATGAATGGGAACAAGTGGGTTCAACCAAAACGCATTGTTAGAGAACCCTTCCAAAGTTTAAGTCCATTCACATCCATTTGTGGGTTACGTCACTTCTGCACTGAATACTTTACTGTCTGTGTACTTGCACCTTAAGCGTATAACTGATTACCATACCTTTATATGGCAGATGATCAATATACGCTGCATTTGGTGTACCAATGCACTGTTCAATGCACCACAGGGTGTGGATAAGGACATGCTGATATTTAATGAATGTGCGATGGTTCGGTCATGTGGAGCGAATGAATGATGAAAGAACGGCTAAAAAGATTTATGATGCGAATGTGTCTGGTTGTAGAAGTCGAGGAATGCCGAGAAAGACATGGCATGATCAAGTACAACAAATTCTTGAAAGTGGTCATGTGAAAAGTCGGAATAATCGGCGTGCGTGCATGAGAAGATGTATGAATGTGAAGGAAGCAAAGGAAGTGTGCCAGGACAGAGTGGTGTGGCGTTCTATCCTCTCTGCCTACCCCTCCGGGGAAATGGCGTGATGGTTAGTTAGTTAGTTAGTTAATGAATGTTTAACCATAATTTAATTATATTGAAGAAATTACGCATGAAGTACCACCACCAAGTTGCACGCACTATCCAGCCCATTTGCAAACGACACGACCACCACCGAGACACAAATAAACAAAACAAAACCATTGTTCTTTCATCGGAAGACACCAGCACCTGAAATAAGGAAACTTTTCGTGTTTTAAAATTATGTTTTATAGATTATTATTAGCAAAATGAATGAGTAGACTAGCTATTACCTTGTCTCTTTGTCTGCGTTTATGTTCATAACACAATATTTTTAGCTAAACTAATGTTGTTTTTAACTTTGTATTTTAGTATGGTTTAACCTTCATTACACTACTCAGTAACATTTTTCCCAACTGAAAACATTATATTAAAATAATATGGTATTTTTATTTGGTATTGTGATTTCTTCAATGACCTAATAAAGTAAGTTGTTTTTCTGAAAAAGTTGTATTTAAGAATTATTTCAGAGTCAGTACCACTGTTGTAATATCTATTAACGACGAACATGACAAGAGATTGAATGAATTTGTATATTTTTATGTTTTTTAACACTTGGGTAAGATATTGTACTTTTTAAGGAAATGTACTGTCAAACCAGTCTTATATTACATTTATCATAATATTAAAAATGTCTTAAAGAAATAGATAAAATCATTTAGACTTGACTGACAGTATATTTCTTTATTTTTTTTTACTTCGGGAAACCAATGCAACAGTACTCAACAGCAGTCAAATATATTGCACGGACTTCTAAAAATTAATATAATTAATATTCAATATCGGTGCTGTAAAACGGCAGGATGCATGTGAGAGGGATAAGTAAGATACACGCCCAGCCGCCGAACAGGCTGGGTGTGAAATATAGTTCCTCTCTCAAACTATAGCTTAAAATTCAAAATTATGTGTTTAATTCAGAAAAGTTGTTCCAATACATGAAGGTGCTGGATATGAGACAACTGTACCTAAAAGAAGCACTTACACACTTCTGGTCGAACAATAAGGAGAGGTCTCAGCAAAATGTCCGTACGAGGTTTTCCCAGAATACGAATTAGGTCATACCCAAAACCCGTACGACTTTTGCTCCGAGACATCTCTCATTTGTCGCACCGAGAGTGTTCAATATTTTGGAAGAGCGTATTAAGCTCTCAAGGACAAAAACTGTTTTCAAGAGAGGAGTTAAGGACTGGATATTCCTAAGTGGGAGGATTTGAGTAGGAAACTCCTTGATGATTTTCCGAATGTTTGAGGTTACTGTTTTCCATATTGATGTGCCATAAATATGTTTTTTTGAATTATTTTTTGTGTTTCTGATCCTATATTTATGGTGATATACTCACGTGTCTGTGTCAACTAATTGCTCGTCCCATCTCAACACAAAACTTTTACTCCCATGGAATTGTCACAAATATCTAAAATAATTTGCAATAAACTGCATGTATCTAAATAAATTGTTGAAAACATTGAGTTAATATTTATAAGTCGCTAATGTGTGGATATGCTATAAACTACGAGTGAAAAGAAAGATAATATTCATTAAAGCATTGTTTTATCCACCTTTTTATATTGCACGCTTTGTTCTAACCGAAATGTATTTAAACACCACAAACTCTCGTGATTTTATTACGGTGCTCATGTTAAAATTGTGTTTGTTTGTGACGATCAAGTGCGAAAATTGACTTATATATAAAGAACAATTTCCACATATTTTTTCCTATATCACGTAAAATTACTTAAATATCAAAAGTAGGTCACAAGTTTATCTAAAATCTAAATCAACGTAAAATAATTATTATCAGATATTTTAAGCGAGAATCATGCGTCTTATAATTACAAACAAAATTGACAAGACGCGAATAGATCCCTTGGTAGAACTACCCTACACTACTTGCAAGCGTGTGCAACTACTATCTCCCAGAATGCAAGCAACTGTGAACCAAATGTTTTTACAGTTATGTACTAGGAAAAGGACAATGGACCCTGTATACCTAAAACACCAACCCTTCGATTATCGGTCACCGCGTCATCTTGTTAACTACGAGTATAAGGCATGTTATCTTTGTTTAGTTTTTTATCGTTTGCTTTTTGTGCTGTTGCATGTCCACTAAACCTGCCTAACTTACTAGCTCTTTGCTCGGTGTATTATTATTATTGTATTTTTTTGTTGTAAACTTTTAAAAATATTTTTTATGTTGCTGGAATTCCACTCGTCAATGCACCTTGTAGTTGCAAGACTTTTTTTTCATATTATATCTTAATTAAACTTCAACTCTTAACGGGGTCTAGATTGTTAAACGCCCATGCGCTCAGTAACTGCAGGCAGGACATGTAATTTAGACTATTTATAAATTAAAAAAACACTTCTTACTCATTTTTTTGTGCAGTGTATACGGTGGCTAGATTTCTAAACGTCCGTGCGCTATGTTGCTGCAAGACGTGTTGTAATCTAGCTCTATAATGATTAAAATTTATCTTAATGGAATGACTACTACTTTGACATGAGTCTCTTGCATGTATTTTTTATATATTTTTATAATATTTACGTATTGAATATATTTTTGTAATGTATATGTTATATTTAAATAAATGAATTGAATTGAATTGAACTAGAACCCAACCGCCAATGCGCTCTGTTACTGCAAGGCGTGTTGGGATGCTTATTGTATAGCGCTTCTGAGATAATTTCCACAAAAATGGCGCTGTATAAATTATCCTAAATAAATAAAATGATAGAAGAAAAATTTGCCCATTTGGTATCGTAATATTGTGCTGCTTATTGTATTTTTATTGCTTAATTCAGTGATGATGACGTTATATTTGCATAGTCTATATTTTTTAGTTTGATTGAACAATAGCGAAGAAAATTCTTGGCCTTTGATGTTTTACTTATTGATACCCATATAAAACTGGTGATATTGTCTGCACATCCTAGCTGGAACATAAATAAATGGTATAGTAACGGTAAAGCAGCTAATCATGCAATAACTTTGTTCATCAATATATTAATGTAGTCAAATGATTTTCCTGTAAATACTTATTGTGATTCAAAATACATTCTTACTATGTTAATTAAAGCATATTTCACATTGATGTGTGCTGTTTTATTTCCTAACAAAATAAAAATAATATTTTGTATCCTGTTTATAAATAATTTCTTTCTTAATATTATATTTCTGCAAAGTATAATATTTTACAAAACCGGTCTATTTATTTGAAAGCCTATTCTACCAAAGAAATTATAGAATTTATTATAGAATTATAGAATTAATACCTTAATGGATAACAATGAAACATAGTATTAAATATATTTGATAGATAACATTCATGAATTGGTCAGCACGCAGCTAAACTTTAAATAAATAATATCAATTTTAATATTTAATTTCATGTTTATTCAACCGCATCACATAAACATCAATTTCTTTAGTTTATACTATTATATTACCTTCGTTAAAACACGGCAGTTTTTAGGTTTTACACTCGGTATTGATACTCAATATGCCCTTTATTTATTTATCATTGAATTTGAATAACTGTTTCACTATTTAATACATTTCATGATTTAAAACTTACCAAACAAAAACCGACAACTTTTTGACAGTTGCAAAACACGAAAGCGAATTGCCAAAACGACAGGTAAATAGCATTCTTTCGGTACAAAAGCAGTTCCAACAAACCAATACATTTATGTTTTAATTTTTATTTCTTTTTCATATATCTTGATATTTTTATGTTTTTTCACTATGTATTTTTGGATTATTTCATTTAATACTCACTGTTATTTGGCATATTATGTATTTATTACCCTCATTTCTTACTACAGTATAGAGTGAGTTTCTAGAAACCATATCTTAATCAATTATGTTTTTATATGTTTTTTCTATTGATTTCAATCATACTATTATTTTGTTTATTTGATTATAGATGATTCTAAATTTGTAAATGCTGTACGTAAAGTAACTGTAACGCTGTCTGTATTGAGATTTAAAGTCTTTAAATTATGTTTTTTTTTTTTTTAATAATTAATTATAGTTCATTTTAAGTTTTAATATTTTATCTTGAGCCATAAGTGCACAAATGAACGCCGAGATATGTACACCCTTGTGCAAATTAATGTGGACAAAGCATTTTTTCATACTGGTTTGGATTTACTTCGGATTTCATTATGAAAACACTGTTGAAAGTTGTCACTGACACTCTAAACTAAAATTGTTCACACAGTCGTATCTTTAGTGATGTTATTTCCAAATTTTAGAACGTTTCGACTTTCTTGTATAGCATCTGAGATTTTCGATTATTTTGTCCGATGTTTAGTTACAGTTTAGATGTTTTTGAGTAATGGAATCTCAATAGAAGTTCGTTCTAACGTTATTGCTCTGTCTAAACACACTGACATGACTCAAAGAAAGATAACAGAAAAGTGTGGCATTTCTAAAAGTACATTGAATAAGCTGATCAAACTCTTTAGATAAACTGGCTCAATTTTATCTCACGAAGAGGAAAAACGTATCCGAAAAAGAAAAACTTCAAAAAAAAAGATACCCTTTCGGTAAGAAACAGTAAAATAAATCCCATGAAGATCAAATACGACTTATAAAGAGAGTTAGCTGTTGCTGTAAAATGTTTACATGCCTCAACAGTGCGGCGTCGCCTGCTTGAAGTTGGTCGAAAATTTGGAAACCAGTAAAGAAACAACTCTTGACTACTGTGATGAAGAAAAAGAGGATAGCTTGGGCACAGAAATACAAAGAATGGACAGAAGACGACTTGTAAAAGGTGTTATTTTTAGTTAAAGGCCATTTCTTGAAGAATGGACACAAGACGACTTGAAAGGGGTGTTATTTTGAGAAAAAAGCCATTTCTTTGTTTAGAGCATGCGTCACCAGTTTGTTTGCCTGTCCGATAGTGAACCACTTTCACAAGCTCACTTTCTACAAACAGTTAAACACCTCGTGAAGCAAATGTTTTGGGGCTGCTTCTTCTTTTCTTGTCCAGGATTATATTACTTATAACAAGGATGAATAGTCCAGTAATAACAATAATTTGTAAAACCCAATTTTTAACCAAATCTAGCACCTTGCCATGCGTCCAAGATTGTGAAATATTTCTTCACTGACAACAGTGTAACCGTTTGGATTGACATATCCAATCGATAAGTTGTGGTCCGTCAGCAAGGCGAGACTTACGAATATGGATTGCACAACCAAAATTAAGTTCCTCGAGTCGGAGATTGAAGTGTGCTACCGAGATGTGAAAATCCTTAATAACTGCAAATCATCGGTAGAATTTATGCCAAAACATGATTAAAATGGTGCTTCTAGCCAAGGTTGCACATATCAAATATTAGGTCGTTAAATTCTGTGATTGCTTTTTTATATGAATTAAACTCATTTTTAACTAATAAATTTCTTGTGCACACTAATTTGCGCAGGGTGTACCTGAATTATGTATGACTGAGACAAGCGTTAATGACAAAATCAGACAGACAACAAAACAACTGATAATTTTATTTTTTTTTCCTTTATTAGGGCCTACTACCAAAACTTGATAACATCGGCCAAAAACAAGTTACATTTATAAACATAAGAAAAACATAAACAGACAGAAATAACAATATAGATACAAACAAAAGACAAGAAAAATATAAGTACAAGAATAACATCAAAATATCAATTGTAATAATAAACACATATCCAAACCAATAAAAAAGATAAAAATATTTACGATGCATATGTGGTTTTTTTTTATTCCTTTTTTAAAAAAAAGGAATAACCCGTTAAGGCTCTATTTAGAAGCTTGTCAGCAGGTGGGATAGAGGGGATATGGAAGGAGGCAATGAAAAATACACCACAACACCCAGACCAATTTAAAAAAAAAATTCATGCATTTTTTTCTTTCAACTGGCAGGAATCGAACCCGCGACACCAGTTTCACAGTTAGCCGTCTAACCAACTGCGCCGCGGCGCTTAAAGGATGCAGAAAACGAGGGAGGCTAAGAAATACTCGAAGATGGACATGTTCAAAATCGAATTAATTGGCGCGAGTGCATAAGAAGATGTATAAATGTTGAGGAAGTGTGCTTTGTATTCAAAGTAATATGTTACTCTATCCTCTTTGCCTACTACATGGTGAAACAGCGTGATGGTTGGTTGTTGCTGCAGGAATTTATGTATTTATTTTTTTATTTATTCATTCAAAATTACAAAATGAAATATTTATGAACTTATTGAGGCTTTTTAGGCTATGCCCGTGTCAAGCCACAATAAATAACAATAAAAATATATAGTAAAATAAATCAGATCAAATTATAATGACATAGAATCACAATCTTGAAAAAAAGGTAAATGTAATAAATAATCGAATTCCAAAGAATACAATGCAAAAAAGATAATCAGAAATAATTTTTAAAATATAAATTATACAAATTAAGAATCACACATAATTAAATATACAAAATAGTGGTATCATTAAAATCAACAAAATAATAGTAAAATATAGTAATATTAAAAAGTATATGTCAACCACTACATCGCGAGGCGGACATATCTCAACTCGATTTCATTTTTCAGGATTTTTTCCTGAGCGTAGCCATTGAGTCAAAATCGCTCGATCAGGATTCTGATTCCATTTCGCACAGAACTGTATTCGTAATCCGCCCGTACAAGGACTTTCTCGTTTAGATTTATTTTTAAACAAATCTAAATAAGATAATCGTCCGTCTTTTTGACGAAGGTCTTTATGTCTTATTGACATTAAACAAAGATGTTTGTTTACGATGAAAAAGTTCAAATCGAAATCAATAAGTTTGAACTCGCTGCGTTGCAATGGTTCGACATTTCTGTGCGAGGTTATAATATTGTATGTATGACGTCGTTGTTCGCGTGATGCGCGCGCCGCCGTGCAAGTAGGTCAGTGGGTCGAGAAAAGTATAATTTACATTCAGGACCGAACTCCACCATTTTCTGTGTTACCCCATTAATGTCCAGGAATTCGGGGAATTGTACGGGAAAGAGGAAGATGGCGACCTCCCCCTCTTACTTATAAATCATACGTTGTCTGCATTTTCGCTATCATTTCCGAATCCGTACCTAATGGTGCATAGGGCGCTGAATTGGTATAGGTATCAATAGCAGCGTCTAGATAATTTTTTTACTACATAAAGGTAAGATAATCAGCCTTACGCTACAGAAACCAGTCCAAGGCCCCGATTACAACGTAAAAAGTGCTATCTTCAATTGTCTATGAAGTCGAATCGAATTTTTGTACGAAGGTGTGTTCATTCAATGAAAATATAAAGTATGGTTGTCGGTAACCTGTAATTTAACATGTTAAAAAAAAATACAGTAACCTTTTCACTCGAATGCCGCCATAAAGCGTTCATTATGCTCGAGTGCCGTCGCTACGGCGCGCCGCGCCGCGGCAAGAAAATCAAGTCTCATTTCTTAAACCAGATTCTCAACCGAAACCGAAACTTACTTAAATAAGTTCAAAGTTACTTCAAATCGCCCAAAATCAGCCCGTTTTCTTTGTTAAACTTTACGAGTTCAAAATAAGTGTTGAATAAAACACACAATGAAATAAAACGGATAAATTTAACGTGATAAATAACAACACTCACCGGCCGACTCACTCTGAACAAACTAAAGGTCACAGGTCACGCGGCCGAGTCACGAGCCATAAGATGCACCCGAGTGCAGCCGAAATAATTCGACTCATTCCAACAACAGGTATCAGCTGAGCCGAAGTTTCGGCCAATTTTCGGCTGTAACGAAATCCCGGCCACTACTGGTCGAAATCGAAACTGGAACTTCCGTCGGTCACTAATTATTTCAATTTTTTTTTAATATATCGAGTTTTTCTGTTTTCAATATTATTTATTACGCAAGGATCATTGAAGTAAAATAAAATAATAATAAGTTCCGGAATTTGATGGAAAATAAGTCATTAAATTTCGATATATCATATTGTAAATTTATTTATTTATTAATTTACACGCCCTACGGGCTTTTACATATATTAGAAATTACATTCAAGTGCAGCAGTGAAACATAAGTATGTAAATTTAGTTAAAATTAAAGATAACATAAGAAAAGCTAAAAGATACAATAATAAGTAAAAATCAGGAAATGTACCAACATAGGTATAGGGTACATAGAAAAATATTTTAAAAATTTACATATGAAAACATACATATACATACATATAAGTTTATACATTATTATAGAGATACATGAGAAAAAAAATAGTAAATAAAGAACAATATTAAGAAATTTTATACAAATTAATTTATAACCTTTTGTTGCCTAAGTCACGGAAAATTGTATAATATTTAATTATTTACAGAAGTGTTAGTATCAGAGTTGTTTTGTGCATAAATATATAATTTATATGTGATTGAATCATCCTTTGCGTGTGAAAAATTGTACTTACCGTTGAAAGATGGGTTCGTTCTGCAGATAAGGATATTTTTATCTATCTAATGAACGTTCACACTTGAGGAAGTGTTATGTCAACTCATAATGCAATCTTTTTTCATATAAACAACCCCCAAGGGGGGAGGAATATAATAATCAGGAAGTATAGTCCTACGGGAATTTAGATATAATAAATGTATTCTTACGTGCGGTAAAACTCAGAGCATTAAATTGTAAGGCAAAGTTTCTTAAAAATGTATGAAAAAAAACAAAAATATTTTAATAGGAACGAACTACTTGAACGACATCATTAGCTTATATGTATCAACCAATGGTAAGAAGAGCTGTGGAAGATTTCCCGTTTACGGTTCGTCAACGGACCAATCGGCAGAACTGATTTAGAAGAAGCGGAAGAGAATTTGAGGCATCATACTGAGAGTAATTTCAGAAATCAAAAATCATTGCGCTGAATTACTCGAATGTCGATTTTTGAGGTTATTAGTCTAAAAATATATTTATCAAAATAGAGAGATCGTAATGTTGGTAATGAAGAAAGGGAAATGGGAAAATTCCAGGAAGAAAAGAAACACGAGTATATTGCTAATGTAAACCTGGACTTCACGTAAAAATACAGTGCTCTGCAAAACTTAAAATAATACATTAATCTTCATGTCCATTCTATTCCTTACATTTAAGAATGTACCATAATTTAATACGTATGATTATTATTTAAAAACTTCGCTGGTCTGTCTTTCAACTTCATCTTCATTATGTAATAATTAAATTATTGTTGAGTGTATACTGCTGGTTGTTAGTAGTGGACTTATGTAGTACTTATGTAACATTTGAATGATGGTCTGAAATGATGATGGAGATGTGATGGAGACTGGGAGAGGATCTAGGAAGAAAGAGGAATTGAATAATTGACAAAAATAATGTTTTATCGACATTGTATTCATTTATTTGAAAAATAAAATATTGTTCCTTAGCTATAATCCTACACCGAGCCCAAGAGGTTTCCTCTATTTTTATCTGGTGTTCATTTCGTTTTCTTCGTGTATACTTTCGCTTTATGTTTTTCTTTTGTAAACAGTTAGTTATTTATTTGTGATTCATTGCATCTGTAATTAAGCTGTATTATATTTATTCGTGTGCTTTTGTTAATTATGTGTTTTTATAAATTGAAATATAATACTGTTTAAGGGCCCTGATTACAATGGGAGGTTAGCAGAGTTATCTACGATCGTCAAAAAATTAAATTAAATTTCCTGTACGAAGATGTGTACATTTGTATGATTTTTTTGTGTACATGTTCAATTACAGGTTACCGACAAAAGTAAATTTTTAAAACTTTTTTTTTTAAATTTAGAAATGCTTGAGTTCTTATTATTTACTCAAATATTACAATTTTAAGACCATGTCCTAAAAGTTGTAAAAAACTTGTGCTGGAAAAATGGAAATCGAGTTGTGGTAGAGAGGGATTTTTTTTTTTTTTTATTATATTGAAAACATATTATACATAATTATATACAATATTCCCAAGGAGTTTTTTTAAAAAAAACTCATTTAGGGACATACAGATAATAATTTTTTTAGAGACGTTTTTAAATTTTAAACTATAATATTATTTAACAAAAGCAGAAAAATTAAAATTATGATATACTACAAATTAAAAAGGGTATGAAAAATACTTGAAAATAACAGAATAAACAGAATACTAGGCATGGAAATAAATTCAAAATAATGTTTACATTATGCAATCTGGGAAAGAAAATTGAAAAAGTTTAAAAATTACATGGATGTATATATACATACTGAACTAGTACAAAATAAAATCATTTTTTTTAATTAACAAAATATGCGCACACCCAATACAGGTTAATTTTTTTTATCAAAAACGTTGAAAAAATTGAAATTATGTATACAAGCCAAAAAAAGTATATAAAAAGAAAAAAACACAAATAACATTTAAATAGTATTAAAAATTACATATACAAGCAAAAACGGTGAAATATTAAAAGGTATATGTTCAAGATGCGCATTCTCTATAAACTAACATTATTTATTCAAAGTACTTCTGGAAAAAATAATTCTTCAATTCGCACGTCCTGTTTCTATATTTTGAAATAGGTACTTTAAATTTTTGTGGCAATTTATTAAATGTACTCAACCTCAGACTTTTGGCCCGTGTGTCAACAATACTACCACGGGACCACAACCCGGGTCTTTATACACATATACACATTTTCGTACAGAATTTTTTATTTTATCTTTTAGATAATAATTGAAGATATTCTGTTAACTTAGAAATTGTAATACGGGTCTAGTGATCCCGAGTCTGGCACCTTGAACCGAAATGGAATGTTTTGTACACAGACTCACTTGTTATCTTGTCATATTCTAAATCCGTAAAGGTGAAAAATGGTTATTCAATGAATATCCAGGTCATCTCTGTCACTCGTGGTGTAGTGGTAGCGCGTCTGGCTATCATGCGATCCCGGCTGTAATCGATGCAATTGAAATGGCAAATGCAGTGTTACCATCACCATTATTTTAGAAAATAACCCACTTTTATTTTTAAAACAATAGCATAATCATCATCATCAATACCTTTCCTCACATAATGGTGCATAGGGTACTGCATTGGTACCAAATCGATCTTTTTTGTTGTTGTTACATGAAGTTTAGATGGTCAGCCCACGCAGGTGTCAGTCTAGGAAACATGAAATATTTTAGTGCAAAAACACATTTTTAAATAAATGTTTCATTTCATTTTCTTCTTCTTGTTCTCATTATTTATTGCTTTGCTTATGCACACAAAGATTTTTTTCCCTAGTATGTATATTTTGTACGATAGTTATTTTTCACGGGTTTCACAGCGAGCTGTGCTAGAAATACAGCCGACGAAGTCTTAAGGATAAGATAGTTACCAATATCATTGGTTGTTGAGTACTTCACAAGCTTTTACGACATTGCAGCGGTAGGGGAATGTTTGCTACTGTTAGACTTCCGCACTAGGGTGGACTCCTGCGACAAGTTTTAACAGGCCTCAGAGAAAAGCTCAAATATTAGAATCAGCCAACTGGTGAAAACCCTGCTGGGCATGGAGGTTGTTGCAGCGTCGAAGCGGGTAGCTAAATTGTCAAAAGTTTCAATTTAGTTCAATTTACATTACAAAAACTGTTTTTATTTTTTATTAATGTAGGTACTTATACTGCTTTGTACTAGTTATACGGCTGGTTGGGTATCGCACTACCCACGCAATCAAGCTGGAATATTTTTATTATTTTGAATTTATTGTTATAATATTTCACCGATTCTTTCATCTTTTGATTCTTTTACTTTATTATTCCTTGCCTCTTCCCAGTTCATCTAGGGCCGGCCCTTCTGGTACGCAGTCTCCAATTCTTCCTGTCTTGTGTCATCTCACTGGTCAGCTGCTCCCTCAGGCTCCTCTCAATATTGGTCCATTAGGTGGCTTGTGTGATATCCAACGCAAGTCTGACCACGTGATCGTCATTCCATCTATTAATGTGTCCGTACTATCGGAGTCTAGTTTCTTCTTCTTTCGTTTCGATTGTCAATCTTTACCTAACACCTGCGAACCATCTAAGCATCTCAATTTCTGCAGTATGAATTTTCTGCGTGTGCTTTTTGTTCATGGTCCAGCATTTTGATCCGTATAGCATAGCTGGACGAACGGCCGTCTTGTATATTTTTCCTTTCAGTGCTCTCCATTTTATCTAACCCGTATTAACACGGTATATTACATCAGCATCTACGAACGCATCAGGCGTTACTACAGACTCAAGGTTATTTACAAACTGTTTAACTTTTGGGAGAGGTGTGTTGTCTATATATTATATATGAGGAGATTCAGTTTTACAATTAAAAACGCATTTAAACAACACAATTAAAAACGCAACGCATGCAACAAGGCATGTACTGTGTTTTCGTTATACTTATTTTAAGTCAATTACCTTCCAAGGCAGCGACCCACTCATTTAGGGACTTCCGCAGACATGTGGGGTCCTCATTTATTGGGCAATCATAATTCGCATACAGACTGCTCTTCCAACCTCTACCACAATATGGAATATCTCTTCGTTCTAGTAACGAGAGAACCCTTTTAATACCCTTTCACCGCTCTCATTTTTTTGCCTCTCACAGTTGAATAATTTTCCCACTAATGTTAGAGATTCCCTTTTTTACATTTAAATCAATATTGAAGTTGAGTTTTTCCTCTTTCCTTCTTTTTTCCTTTCCATCTCCTCTCCTCTCTTCATATTATAGTGTAAAGTGTAAATTATTTTTTTCAGTAATTTTTAAAAAAGTGTTGTATAAAATTTTAAGATTTAGTATAATTCCTTAGAATATGTCCGTGCACTTGCAATTTTTTCAAACTGAACGGTTTGGCTAGGTAGGAAGAAATTGCCTTAGGGCAATATGCCTGCCCTATATGTATGTATGTATATTGTATATGTATATAAAGTATAAATAAATAAAGGATACGAGCTTATTCTGGATATTTTTTGTCAGGTAGTCCATCGCAACGTTGAAGATCAGGGGATTCAATACCGAGCCCTGATAGATTCCGACCTTTTCATCTAAATCTTCAATATAGCCTGATGGACTTCTGATACTGGTACTGCTGTCTTCATACATATCTTTGAGCAAGTCAATATATTGTTCCGGGATGTTATGTACTCTTGATGCTTGTCATATCAGTTAGCGTGGGACCCTATCGAATGCCTTCTCGAGATCAATAAACACCGTGTTCATATTCTTTCTATTTATTCGACTTTTTTCTAGTAAAATTCGAATAGTTTGTATTGGGTCTGTTATTGATTTTTCAGCTGTAAAGGCAAACTGATTCGGTGACAATTAAGTGAAGTTCTGCACTTTTCTGTTTGTTTATTATCTTTTCCCAAGTCTTAAATGGGTGAGCCGTAAGTTTTACTGCTCCATAGTTCTGACATTGGCTGACGTCTTCTTCGTTTTTATTGATAGGAATCAATGTTCTATAACGCCAAGAGTTAAAGATTCTGTTACTATTATGAATATGGTTGAACAGTTCCGTGAGCTAGTCACTTCCGATAGGATTAAGTTTCTTGAACAGATCTACGGGGTATTTTGTCGGGACCTGTTTGTTGCCTTGTTGTTTTTAATATTAGAGTGCTACCTTAACTTCCTACTTAGATATTTCTTAGATAGGGCCCATAGTAAGCTCTAGAATTTCAAGGTTTCCAATTGGAATCTCTTCATTAAGCAGATTTTTATTTTTAGGTAAACAAAATATGAATTATTTGATATTTTTTGAATTCACATTATTAATTTCATTTACAATTATTGAGACGTAATTCCTAACTTCATGCTAATACTCCACATTTCTCAACTCTTCCAGCTGTTGAGTTAAGTGAAGTAAAAGAGCTGAAACCGTTATTATGTGGGTGAAATTCATCCGGCTGAACCATTTCACCTACTAGGCTAATTAGTTCATTCAAAGATGTTTTGAGTATGTCCAAGTGTTTGCAGACAGGCTGGATTTCCTCCCTAGAGAGTTATTCAGATGTAAATTTATTGCAACTGAGGGAAAAAATGTTTTCTGCTCACTCTGGGCTTTGAGCTCACCCTGGGCTTCAGGGTATATTTTTAGGTATTTTTTTAGTCCAGGCAGGCGCTATTTGCATCCTGACAGCAAATGTAAACGATTTAGTTACACCGGTAATATAATTAGCTGTATCCATCATGTGGGGGACTATTAGTTAAACCTGGGGATGTTAAAGAGATCGCCCTCTACCTGATAGCCCGATTCTTTATGGATTTGGGCTGCGAGGCGGAAATTTAGCAAAATGAGAACTCTCGCCCTTCACGCAGTAGCCGGGCTCTTTAAAGACCTGAACTTGGAGGGTGAGAAATAATTCAAGGGGACCCGACGATAGATTATCACAGGTTACAGTGACGCCAGGAGCTTAAAGCTTATATAGCACTGTCCCCTACTTTAAAGAATAAGAACCCATCATGGGCAATACGATCATATTTTAAAGTAGGTCTTTTTGCATTATCATTCGTATGGAATCGTTAAGATTAATTTAAAAAATAATGTTTAAATTTATTTCAACAGAGAGGGAAAATATTTTTGAGAAGGGAATATGGAAGTCTAGGCATTTACAGGGCTTATGACCTGCCATTGGCTAATTTAAATGGCCACTTTACACACTGTGTAACATTCACAATTTTACCCATGTTTGAACATCCACATTTCCTCAACTCTTCCATTTGTTGACTTTTGTGAAGTAAAAGAGCTGAAACCTTTATCATGTGGATGAGACTCATCCGGCTAAACCAATTCACCTACTAGGCAACGCCTGAAAACAATTTTCCAATTTTGTAAAAAAACAAGTAGAGGAGTTTGTGTATCTGGGAAGAATGTTCACTAGGGATGGAATGACTGAGAAAGATATTGAAAGGAGGGTGAGTGCCGGGAACAGAGTGAACGGTGCACTTAAATCGACCTTGGCAAATAAATGCTTGTCACAAGAGGCAAAATTGGCAGTTCACAATGGAGTCCTGGTCCTGTCCCTGATGTATAGGAGCGAAGTATAGACTTGGAAAAACAGGGATGAAAGTAGGCTGAATGCTGTCGAAATGCGATCTCTCAGGCGAATGTGTGGTAAAACTATGTACGATAGATGCACAAATGTTGAGATCCGTACATTATGTAAGGCTGAGACAAGCATTATCGACAAAATCAAGAAAGGAGCTCTGCACTGGTCTGGACATGTAGAACGAATGGACAGCGAGAGAACGGCTAAGAATATTTACAATGCGAATGTTGATGGATGCAGAAATAGAGGAAGACTGAGAAAGACATGGCATGACCAAATCCAACAAATACTTAAAGAAGGACATGTCAAAAGTCGGAATAATCGGCGCGCGTGCATGAGAAGATGTATGAATGTAGAGGAAGCGAGATCTGTATGCAAAGATAGAGTGTTGTGGCGTTCTATCCTCTCTGCCTAGCCCTACGGGGAAACGGCGTGATGGTCTGTTTGTTTGTATACCTCTTCTTTTACCAGGTAGTTAATTCAACAATGTTTTGAGTGTGTCCAAATATTTATAATTTTGAACAGAAAAGAAAAGTCAGGTTTCTAGTTTAGGTAGGAAAGTGTTTGTCCCGAATGTTGACAAAGTATTTTAATTGAAAAATAGAGACGTCTTCTGCTTCCCTTAGACTTTCAGGCAAAGCTTTAAACATTTTTAAACCTTCATAGAAATTGTTGTTTTGAATCCTGGTCAGTCTCACCTTAGAAAGTCGGAAATCACCTCCACTTGTCGTTTTATACCTGCGGAAAGCCTCATTATGTCGAATACATTTTCTTACAATTACTGAAAATTACTACAGAATAATCCTTGTTAAATTTGTCTCATACTATTACATCATTGATTTATGCGTATTTTAGATTGCATAATACGGTACATAAATTAAAAACCGTCACATCGAAAACTGCGATAGTTGGTACCATGAGCAAGAAGACATATTGCCATTTTAATAGAAAACTGCCCTGTTCCGTGCAACTTGAATATTTTACAACTCTGTGTATCGTTTCCAAGAAAAAATATTGTAGAGCAATAGTTCAAGTTTAGAATTTCAAAGACAAATTGGCGTATTAAAAAAAACTGCCCTGTTCTTTCTTACTTGAATATTTTACAACTCTGTGTATCGTTTCCATGAAAAAATGTTAAGAGCAATAGTTCAAGTGTAGAATTTCAATCGATTGGAATACTAACTTACCTGAATTAAAATTTGTAAAAAGACAGCAACAAAACCACTGGTGCATAGGCGCCGCATCGAAACACCAAATGCTGCGTATCTCGATCATGTTTCAGGAAGATAAGATGATCAGTCTTACGCTTCAGATGCCAAATCAGGGACTTAGAAATATTGACTACTGATGAGCAGGCGGTGATGTGTAATATGTATATAATATTTTTTTTCTTTTACTAATGTTATATATTTTTTCTTTTGTTACAGGTAAGGAACATCCGATATCCCATATTCATGAGAACGGTTCGGAAGCGAAAAGTCGGCGATCGTAAGATATTTTTTTTTTATGACCTTACATTTTAAATGTTTCTCTGTACAATATTGTTTTTTCCAACAATTTATCAATATCTTTCGTAATGGCAAAGAGTCAATGATTTAAATGTAAGTAGTACCTACTATTACGCAAATGTGAAGTGACTCTTTGTACGTGGGCTGGTATATGGCTATTTCCATTGTCTACTTAAATGCTAGCTCTGTAGCCTAGTTTAGTGCTAGCAGCTAGCTTCACCAAACGTAAACCAATCTAAATAATGATGATGGCATCCCTTACTTACATATAAAACTGATACTTTAAATGCCACAGTTTGTCGGAAATTGCTATAGTCAATTGAGGAAAATATAGCGAAAACCGTTTACAATTTATTTTTTCGTAAAATTAGTTTTTTGATATAATTTATTTTTGTGTTTTGTAACAAATTATTTTACAAGATTGCGATCTTTCAAACGTTTCTGTTTTCAAAGCCTTGTCACAAATGATCTTTCATCGGAAATGCGTAATAAATAATTTTCATCAGACTTATACGAACTTCATAATACATTTATCATGAATTTACCCTTGTGTGAATGTGACAACTATTCGGTACAAAATACAACGAGCTTATTTCTTAAATGGTAATGACAGTAGCCATTCTGTCAATTGCACTCTTTTCAGCAAACGTCATAGCCACATCTTCAGGAACTCTGCAGAAAATCGTGTAGTCTAAATTCATAATAATTTATACAAATCTTATCCAGTGAAGGAATTAGACGTGGGTAAAACCCTGTCACCGAGAGGATGGCCCATTTCACATGTGCAGCGCTTATTCATGCGACATCGCATAGTCGGTAAAATTGTATTTGTGTGTGTGAGAAGGGGATGGGGACTCCGGAACGATTTCATTCCTACAGTATCGATTCGAATATTCGAATATCGATTCGTAGTTACGGGATCATCTATATATATAAATATACATACAAATTTCATTTGTATTTTCCAAATTATATACCTAGATTCTTTAAAATTTCATAACCTTGATTCATTGACACACAGAAAAGATATCTTCAATCAGATCCTGCTTTACAAAACTGTAAATAATAAATTTGATTCCCCAGAACTAATTAATCTACTTGCATACCGTGTACCCTCTAGACGGACTAGACTGATATTTTCTATCTTCCTAACATTCATTCTAAATATGTTTTTTAAATTAACTTAAACTTACTGTCTTTTATTTTTTTTTAAGTTGCTTCTCATCGGTTTTTTGAATCCCTTGAAATATGTAGGTACGTAAATATATATTTTACCTTTAAAAAAAAAATGGTTTGTGCACTTGATCGTGTTTTTTTATTCTTTTTTATTTTAACTCTTACTTTTTAATTACTTTAAGTAAGTTTTTTTACTAATGTTAATATTATTTCCATTTATGTAAATACTAACTAGAAACTTTTAACATAACTTTTTTACTTCGATTTTAATTATTTAATTACTTTCATTTATGTTTTTTTTCCCTTACAATATTGTACTTTAAAAATTCAAATAGTTAATTGATAAACTTAGCATGTAATATAATATGTAAACTTCACCGGTCCATTAGATTTAACTCTAAATTTGTGTACTATAAAACCACATTATTAACACATTATAGAATTGATACAATGGTTTCAATATGTCGGTACAAATATATACATTTATATATAATGTGTACAATTACATTATAAGGATAACTTTTACTGTACAATAATAATATTTATGCTAAGTACCTACTTGTTATAATGTATCAGTATTATTGTACATGTTAGTGAGGGGGACTAAATATATTGTGTGAGGGTGTGTATTTACTAAATATATTGTGTATTTATGTATTGGTGTGCATATATGTGACAATGTGTAGTGAATATAAGTTGACTTATTGAACAATGATTTTCAAAAAATATTTGTTTTTTTTCAAACCTTTATGAGAAAAGCTATCAACCACCTTATCAATCGATTTAAAATTGTTAAGAATGCTCCGGCCTAAAATATGAAATCCAAAAATATGTAAAAATTTCAAGAAAGTAATAAAAAACAAAAATATAAATATATATGTAAGTACTCATATGCACACATACGATTACATCATTAAATTATTATTGAGAATAATATTCCGGCACCCTCCAACACACCCGTTAGAACAGCTGTTCCAATACATAAAGGTGCTGGATATGAGACAAGTGTACCTAAAAGAAGCACTTACACGCTTTTGGTCAAACAATGAGGAGAGGTCTCAGCAAAATGTCCGTACGAGGTTTTCCCAGAGCATGAATTATGACATACCCAAAATCCGTACGACTTTTGCTTTTGGAGGATCTTTGTGAACACCATATGCTCCAACTAGGTAGCGGACATAGAATGATGATGATGATGATGACTTTTGATAGGTTGACTATCAAACAATTAGTAAAAAGTTAGTGCAAATACCGCTTTTTCGCTATTTCGATTAACTCTATTTGACGTTCAAACGTGTATCTTGAAAAAAATTGGTCCAAAGAAAAAAAAATATATGAACATTTTTAATAAATTTTATTTTCTCAGACTTTCATATTTTTTATATAAAATCTATAGGGACGTAATTATAAGCAAAAAAACTTAATTTTTTCAATATTGCGGCATGAGCGGTGGTCGTTCAAGGTCACACACGGTTTTACTAAAGGCATTATGTCCACCGATCCTGGTAAGTTTAAAAATATAATAACTTTTTCTAATTTATTGCGATCGTTTATATCGTTTTTGCTACCATTTATGCTTGCAATATACACATGTATGTTCATAATAATGAATGACAATATCCGACTAAGACCCTCCATATAATATTTCAAACTCACAGTGAAAGGGTCAGTGAACGTAATAGAGTTAAATTGAATTGAAATAATATACGAAATTAGAAATTTTAAAAGATCTACTCATTTATTGACCAAAATATTGTTTTTTTGAATGAGTAAAACCGATAGGAAGACCCACAGTCTTTAAAATGGTTTCGGGTATGTGGAGGAATGTACTCTCGCTCCGGGGAGTTACGCTCTCGGGAATTTTCCCACGGTACATCATTACTTACACCTCCAGTACCTTATGTACCATTGGGTGTAAATAAGGGTTTGATGGTGATGAACATAATGTCATTGTATTATTTTAGATGTTTGTAAATCTAACATTGTAGATAAACGTAATATATAATTTTTATTTGAGAATAAAAAATACGGTTTTGTGATACACTGTATTTGTTTACACAACCGAATATATGTATTATGTTTGTTTACTTGTTAATAACCCTAAAGAGGGAAATGATTTGTAGCCGAAACTAGTCAGTTGTGTGAACACATAAAATGATTTAAAAAAAAGTGTTTTTAATTCTCATTTTTTTTTGTATAATTTGATTGTTTTGGTAATTTTGTTAATAGTTAATTTTCTGCTTACTAAAGTTGTAAATGTATTTAAATATAAATTTTACCGAAGTATGTATAAATTTACTTTAATATAAATAAATATCCGTTTTTATAAACGATATATCGATATTATTATCGAAGCTAATTGAAACGAATAATGGCAGTACATCACTTTTCCACTAACACATTCGTAAAAACTCTTTGAGATGTTCTTATGAATATTATATAACCTGTTGATTATAATCGAATATTTTTTATCCGAAAAAAAATGGTATTTATTTAAAAACAATATTTTCCGAATAATTAATAATTTGCATTAAAACTTAAAACTGCACTAATAAGTGCATATTATTTATTTTATCCCCTTTCTAATTTATATTATAAAATAATGGGTTATATTGTTAATTTTGTTTAAATATGTATTTTGTTAGTGTTTACATGTAGTTGACAAAAAATAGGTAGTGTATTTTTTTATTTCAATGTTTCTGTATTTTATTTTTCATTGTTTGTAAACCAAATAAATAAATTAATGACAGGCGGGATGGGATTTCTATGAAGACGATATATATTTTTTTAATAATACGCTAATTAGCAGCGTTGTTCATATAAACTTATGTGCAATTGACTTAACGGTTCCTAATTTATCATTTCATTTGTGAATAAAAAATAGCAGATTTAAGATATATACGAATATCTATAAGTAAAACATATTAACAAAATTGAAATAATAATACGTTGTGAATAAAAATACTCATTTAGTCATGTTTCTTACAATAAAAGGAACATCATGAAAATGTCATTAAATGTATTGAATACGTTTGGTATTTTTTTACTTGTCTAAATCACTCTAGAGCTAACAATATATTTGAATACTTAAAAATAATACAGTTTTTTTTATTTAGCTAATGAAATAGTAAGCCAAATAAAAATATATCTATCTTTGCTCTTTTGACAATATTTTAGGTTTCTGCTTGATCAATTTCGAGTATGAAATTCAATTTTAAAAATACATGTTAGGTTTTTTTATACAGAAACATAATTTTAGTTTATTAAAATTAATTTATCATTTTTTGACACTAAATCTCAACTCCATAGAACCAAATTCCTGTGTATTGAAAGCAAAATACAAAACTATTGTGTTTATAAACAAAATGAAAAAAAAAAGTTTTGAACATAGGGAACACTGTTTTTTTCTAATCAGTGTGAACTCGGATATGAAACTAGAAATAAAAATGAAGTAAGTCTGCCATTTAGTAAGAAAACGAAGACACAGAACTCATCGATGCACCGAGCTGGACAGTTTAAGGAAATACCATTAGAAATAAGTGAACAAAAAATAATAATTCATTTTAATGTAAGTTAATAAAATAAAGCATGTGTAGCAGATAAGTTATATCTTAAAAAGTAATTCTATTCGAGTTGGTCTTAAATAAGTTTTTTTAAACGTACGTATATTGTTTAGAAATGTTAATAATTAGTAAGTATTTGAATAATAATTATATACAGGTTAATATTTTAGGACATTCATATCTTATGTTTGTACTATTTAAAGACTAAATAAAAATAATAAAACCTATAACTTTATCAGACAAGAAAAGCACGAATATAAAAAGTTTTGAAGTCACACCCCAACAGATTTTGGCAGATTTGTGTCTGGCAGACCGGGTCGTGTACATTTTTACAACGCGTCCGAAAAACTAACACATTTTGTATGCGTTTGCAGGATAAACGCGGTAAAATTATCGGGTCGTATGGATTTGCGTGGCATGTGTGAAAACGGCCGATACGTGTCACTTGATCTGCATCACCAAAGTGACCGAATCTTTTAAGTAGTTCAATTGAACGAATGTCCCTTTTGCTAATTCGGCTCATTTAGGTTATCATATCTCCGCATCTTTCGCATCATCGTATCATTTGTTCTAGTTCGTTTCAGTCTTTCGTTCGCTTGAGCCAAATGCGTACGAGCGGTTAATAAAACAAATAATTATTAACCTTTGGCCAGCTAAACCAGTTTGTCAGCATGATTTTCTTTACAGATTTGATAATATTGTTCTTTAGATATTATTATATCACAAACTTGTAGAAAACAGATAAATTATTTTATTTACAAAAAAAAACGTTATATTATATACCATCGAAAGTTATATTTCATGCTAGGTTTATTTATTTTTTATTTACTTTTACATTGAATTTTTAAAATCCCTTACAGGGTTTACATTTTAAAAAATTCGGTTTTTATATTTATAACGTGTGCAGTTTTAATATATATTATGAAATAAACTGAGACAAATTAAAAAAAATGTACACAAATAAAATTATCATTATACAAAAAAAAACATTTGTCGCCCTCTAGCACAAAATGGAAAACTGACCTAATAAGTTATTCCACAATTGGGTTGTTATTTTTTGCATTGTTTCATTTGTAATTATTTTTTATGTTATATCGTCCGATTGGACTGTTATTCTGAAACTGATATATTTTAATCACTTCATCATTTTAAGTTACTTTTTTTTATGTTAATTATTATGGTTTAACACGGGCACAGCCTAATAAGCCATTATAAGGTTATAAAATATGAATGTTTTTATAATGAATTAATAAAATTGTTTCTGTAATTATTTATACAGCAAAATAGAACAGAAAAATATATAATCCAATAAACTCGAGTGGACAAACCAACCTCTTGTTTACATTAGAGGGTATTAATGAAATACGAATACCTAATGTTTTCCGACATTTCAGTGTCAATTAAATTTCAAGTGCGACGCGCAGGAGATAAAGGAGAACAATGAACAAAGCAGCCAGTTTAGGCATTTAAGTACCTACTATGGATACAGAGTGTATATGTAGGTATCTAATCTACCTACTAACCACAGAGATAAGGACACAATCTCGTTCAATGAATGAACGAAATGAGCTAGAGATCCATAAGACACGAAGATATGAAAAATCCAAATGACACAAAGAGCCATTTAGTTCGCGAACTAACTGACCGAGATAAAAGAAACATGTCTCTAGTTCAATGTTTCTGACCTTGTCAGTACGACAGGGTCATTCGCGAACTTCACACCTCAAGAAGGTATACGTCTAGAAACATGCCACTAGTATACTGCCGTTCCAAGCAAAAAGGCAGCAACAAACATTTTAAAAGTTTTGAGGAAATTCAGGTTTTATATATTTGGTATTTTTTTACCGTATATTTATCAAAACAGTTTTTTTTTATTTATTTTAGATGTATTTATTAGAGTAAGCTGTTTAGAAAGATTACAATTTTTTATCAGGTGACATTAAAAAAACACAGTTTTTAATTTTTGCTAGATATTGCCTTTTAGCTTGGAAGGGCAGAATAATATATATTTATGTAATAGGAATATCATACACGTTTAAATTTAAGAACTCGATATCTTTTTTCTAGTACCATTAGTAATATATTAGTTTGAGAACGTTTTAACTGCGCTTGTATTTCGGCCCTTGTCCTTTCTCTCATTTCGTTTCGAATTTCATGTCAACTTTAATTTCCTCACATAAGTTGATTAAATTTAATGGTTTATAATTTGTCTCGAACCCGAGTAAGGTTTTAATTTACAAAGATCCATTGCATCACGTGTAACCATAATCTGAAAACTTATGTTTAATTCACATCGCCTCCTTGCCCTGCTCCAAAATAATCGACCCCGCGACGCCAGTTTCACAGTTAGCCGTCTAACCAACTGCGCCGCTGCGCCTGATCTTATTAATATAAGTACCTACCCTTTTCTCTTACATTAAATTACGTTACATTCAAGTATTGATATTTTTTATTAATTTTTTTAACTGAAATGTTTATTACTGTT
The DNA here is from genome assembly GCF_059751315.1 of Micrasema longulum. NCBI lineage: Eukaryota > Metazoa > Arthropoda > Insecta > Trichoptera > Brachycentridae > Micrasema > Micrasema longulum. Next base: position 132,061 of record NW_028277402.1, read on the forward strand.
AATATCGCTTTAATTATTTTTGTTAACCACCTTTAGTTTAAAATCTTCTCTTAATATTGCTTTTTCAAGTTTTAAAGATTACTTGAAATACTGTTATTCTTTTTTTTTCTCTGCTGCACTCTGCATGTTTTTATATTTTTAGACCACTTTTCATTAATTTTAGAATTGCTTCCAAAATTAAAATATTACCTTTCTTATCAAGATGTTCTTTAAATTAACTTTATTCTGTCTTTTATATTTGCTTCTCATCATCATCATCATCATCATAATCATCAGCCGTCTCTTGTCCAATGTTGAACATTGGGCTCCCCTTTAGTCTCCATATTTCCCTATCCTGAGCCAACCGCATCCAACCACTTCCTGCAACTCGTCTTATGTCATCAGACCACCTTGTCTGAGGCCTGCCGACACTTCTTCTACCCGTTCTGGGTCGCCATTCCAGGACTTTTTTGGTCCATCTAGAGTCTGTGATTCTGGCTATATGACCAGCCCAGCTCCATTTCTGGTTGGCAGCCCTATGGACCACATCAGTGATCTTTGTTCTCGCTCTAATCCATGTATTGGTTTTTCTGTCTCTCAACGAAATACCCAGCATTCTCCTTTCCATGGCTCTCTGTGTCACTGATAATTTGTGTAATTTTTTTTTCGTGAACACAAAAGTTTCACAGCCATATGTCAGTACAGGGAGAACACAAGCATCAAAAAGTTTCTTCTTTAAGTAATGTAAATTCTTCGGAGATCTTAGGATATATGAGAGCTTACCAAAGGCGGCCCATGCTAAACCTCGCCTTCTTTCTATTTCTACCTCTCAATTATCTTTTCCGTGCTTTATTTTATGTCCTAGGTATATATAACTATCAATCTTTTCAATTATTTCTCCATTTACTAAGATGTTACATGATTGTTTTGCATCACTCATTACTTTAGTTTTTGAAGCATAGATTTTCAAACCTATTTTCAGGGATGCTGTATTAACTTCGCTTATCATGTTTTCGAGTTCTTTCTCATCTTTAGCAAATAGGACTATATCATCTGCGAATCTGAGATTGCTAATGAGTTCGCCGTTGATGTTAATACCCTTGTCGTTCCAGTCAAGAGTTTTGAAGACATCTTCCAGAGCTAGTGTAAATAATTTTGGGGATATTTTATCACCCTGTCTTCCTCCTCTTCTTATGCGGAACTTTTCGCTTGGTTTATGGAGCTGTACAATTGAGGTGGCATTATTGTATATGTTTTTTAGGAATTCAGAGTACCTGTGATCCACTCTACAATTATCTAAACCTTTCATTGCTGCCCATATCTCTACAGAATCAAAAGCTTTCTCAAAATCAATGAATGCTAGTTGTAGTGACATATTATATTCATTATATTCCTGGATGATATTTTTCAGGGTCTGTATATGATAGTTAGTGCTGTAACCTCTCCTAAATCCTGCCTGTTCTACCGGTTGGTATGCGTCTAGTTTTTTAGAGAGTCTATTATTAATTATTTTTGTGAACAGCTTGTACAAGTGAGATAACAAACTAATAGGTCGATAATTTTCCAACTTCCTATGGTCACTTTTTTTGTGAAGGAGAATGATCGTTGCGTTGTTCCATTCTTCTGGTATACGTTCTTCTTCCAGACATTTATTTAATAGAGTCACAACTACTTGGTATAGCGATGGTATAGCTATGTTTGTGAGTACAATGGATGTAGTCAATCTCATTTCTCGTCAAGTTGTTAGGACTTTTCCATGTCCATTTATTCTGGGATTTTTTGTTGAAGAATGAGTTCATTGCATAAAATTGGTTTTCTCGTAAGAAATCTACAAGAATATTTCCTCTTTCATTTCTTGTTCCCAATCCGAATTCTCCCACATTAATCTCCAAATTGGATAGTCTTTTACCTATTTTAGCATTAAAGTCCCCTATTAGGCATGTAAAGTGTGTTTGGTCGTTCCTTATACTTTGGCTCATATTATCGTAGAATTCTTCTAGTTCATCATCAGTGCATGAAGATGTTGGTGCATACACTTGAATTACTTTTAAACTGTACCTATTGTTTATCTTAAGTATCAGGTATACGACTTTGTCTGATATAGACTTAATACAGGTAATTCTATTTTCAATGTTTTTGTTTATTAAAAATCCTACTCCGCCAGTTGTTTCGTTATCGTTGCCTCTATAGTAAAATGTGTGGCCCGATTTCAAGACAAAGCATTCCTCTCCTCTACGTTTAACTTCAGAAATACCTAAGACATGCCATTTAATCTTTGTTAGTTCTTCTTCAAGTTTAACTAATCTGTCTTCGGTTCTTAGTGTTCTGGCATTAAAAATAGCGATGAAGAGTTTTGTTTGCGGTATCTTTTGTGGTTTAGTTGATGTTTTCATGTCGTTGTTTAAAAAGCCAGAGTCGTCTTATTGCAGCCTCCACTGTTCTTCTGTGTCCGAGTTGCTGCCACCTTCTGCCGACTGCTGTTATAGGCAACATTAGGATGGCAACCAGAAGGGATTTGTTTGTTGTTTGTGTCTATAATTATAGGAGGTTATTTTGGACGATGAAAAATGCTTCTCATGTTCTTTTTTAATTCCTTAAAATATGTATGCATGTTTATATTTTTCATCTTTGAAAATGTTTTTTTTTTTGCATTTAAGAATGATTTTTTATTATTTGTTTTAATTCTGACTTTTTAATTACTTTTATTAAGTTTTTTTTGTATTTCAATATTATTTCTATTTATGTAGATACTAACTAGATACTTTTAAAATAACTTTAATCTTAATTTTTAAACTACTAACAGCTATGTTTTTTCCTTTATACTTTTATTGTACTTGAAAAAATAGTTTATTCATAACCTTCGCATGTAATATAATATGGAAACTTCACTGGTCCGGATGTGATGTTTTGGAAAAAACTTAAAACCCACTTGTTCTTCTAAATCATTTGAATAAATCCGTAGCATGTGAAAACAAAATAAGTTGTTTGAACTAAATTACAAGTTTAAAAGCTTCAATTAAATTAATTTATCTATAGAATCACTATGTAAAGCGCCCTTGAGGTATTATATTATGAAAATTGCGCTTTATAAGTTATGCATAACAGAAACAAATAATAATATAATTCTAATAAGAATTCCACTAATACGTCTAATAATTGTTCATTATAAAAAAAAAAATGTTAATCTATTTTTGTTGTTCACGTTGTTTTATTTAATATAATATAAGGGTTGCGTTACTAACAAATATTCTGTAATATCATTTTCCGTTTTTCTCATTATTTCGTATATATACATTTTTTTTTCTCATGTACATTCGAAATTATATAACTTCAAATGACTAAATTACTATAACAGTGTAAGCCACTCTTTAAGCACACAAGAGCTAGTCTCGTTTTTGGAAAGTTTCAGTTTTCAGATTAAATAAATACATAAAAGTAGATTGTAATAGAAAATAAAAACATCTGTCATTTTATGTAACTATATATCTGTGCGTAATAAGGGTGCCAATGCAGTGCCCTATGCACCACTGGGTGCAGGAAATTATGATAAAATCAAAGATGTAACTTAGTATTGGTGGCCTCCGTGGCGTAGTGGTCAAGACGATTAACTTACACACGGAAGGTTCTGGGTTCGATTCCCGGTGAGAAAAATTAAATGTGATTTTGTAATTGGGCCTCCTGGCCTGTTGTGGTGCAAAAATAAAACATAAAAATAAATAGGTATCTATGCAAAAATATGGCCAATCATTGCTCAAAATGGCGCCCCCGCTTGCCATTTAAGGGCCTCACGACGCTCAGTGGTTGGATTGTCAAATCTGACTAGGGGTCCATACATTTTAATATCCAGTCATATTACTTGGTGTATTTAAAAACGTCCCGACTTACAGAAAATATATATTTTTAAATATTTAGCAACACCATTTTTACCTAGGGGCGGTATCAAAGTTGCCGTTTTAAATTCACAAACTTTTCTGTGTTGTTTTAGTCACGTTCGCTTACCCGAGTTTACATCGACTTTTCATCAAAAGTTTGAAAAAAATGTTCTTAATTTTTAGGAGGCACGTTGTTCAGAATTTATTATTTATCAATAATTAGACACTGTAAACGATTTAAATCAAAAGTCCGATTTTTGTACAAATGTACATAATGTTTAGATTGGAAAAACATAAAAACAGCTGCCACCATGCGCCACTGTGTACTCAATTTCTAGAAGATTTTTTGATTGGCTCACTAGTCCTGTTACATTTCTAAATAATAATTTTACATTATTGTCAAAAAAAATGTAAGTAAATAATTTTATGTAATCACTTACTGAATTTTCTGTCTACCGGTTTCGTCAGGACACTAATTAAACTAACATGCAAATCTCACTATACACCTTCACTATAGTACCTAGTTGCACTACTAGTACCATCACGCCATTTTCTTGTAGGGGTAGGCAGAGTAGATGATTACAAATGTCTCTATACTGGAGGAACTCAACATAAAAGTTCGCCTATCGGCCATATGCTGCCAACGTTTGCTGCAGTTCTTCGGACACATAGCTAGACGTGACCCAGAAAGTCTGGAGAAAATAATAATCACGGGCAGTGTGCTGTGTGCACGAAGAAGCAGAGGCAGAGCTGCAGCTCGATGGATCGGCCAGGTGAAAACAACCTCACGGGCGACCCTATATGGAGCTGTGGAGAGAGCTGTGGAGTGTCAATGGAATGGCTGGTGAGAGTACCAATGATCCCTACCCTGAGAACTGAGGAACGACAGAAAAGAAGATGGCAGAGAGAAAAGACGTTTCTGACAGTCCGTCAGAAACGTCTTTTCTGACATACATTCCTAGCTTCTTCCACATACATACGTCTTGTCACACATGCCCTTTGGTTCTGTCTGCTTTTGACATGACCACACTTAAGATGTTTGTTTATCTGTTCGTACCACGTCTTCCTAGTTGCACAAAAATATAAAAACAAAGTGTTGATTAGACGTGGGTAAAACCCTGTCACCGAGAGGATACGTGTCACTTGATCTGCATCACCAAAGTGACCGAATCTTTTAAGTAGTTCAATTGAACGAATGTGTCTTGCTCATTCGGCTCATTTAGGTCATCATATTTCCGCATCTTTCGCATCATCGTATCATTTGTGTCTCCATATCTTTCGTGTCTCTAGTTCGTTTCGTTCTTTCGTTCGCTTGAGCCAAATGCGTACGAGCGGTGAATAAAACAAATCATTCTAAACCTTTGGCTGGTTTGTCAGCATGATTTTTTTTATTGATTTGATAATATTGTTCTTTAGATATTATAATATCACAAACCTTTAGAAAACGGATAAATTATTTTACTTACATAAAAACGTTATATTATATATTATCGAAAGTTATATTTCATGCTAGGTTTATTTATTTTTTATTGACTTATACAATGAATTTTTAAAATCCCTTACAGGGTTTACATTTTTAAAAATTCGGTTTTATATTTATAACTTGTGCAGTTTTAAAATATATCATAAAATAAACTAAGGCAAATTAAAAAAAATATACACAATTTTTTTTTTTTAAAAAAACGTTAATCGGCCTCTAGCACAAAATGGAAAACTGACCTAATAAGTTATTCCACAATTGGGTTGTTATTTTTTACATTGTTTCATTTATAATTATTTTTTAGTGTTATATCCTCCGATTGGACTGTTATTCTGAAATTGATATATTTTAATCACTTCATCATTTTAAGTTACTTTTTTTTATGTTAATTATTATGGTTTAACACGGGCACAGCCTAATAAGCCATTATAAGGTTATAAAATATGAATGTTTTTATAATGAATTAATAAAATTGTTTCTGTAATTATTTATACAGCAAAATAGAACAGAAAAATATATAATCCAATAAACTCGAGTGGACAAACCAACCTCTTGTTTACATTAGAAGGTATTAATGAAATACGAATACCTAATGTTTTCCGACATTTCAGTGTCAATTAAATTTCAAGTGCGACGCGCAGGAGATAAAGGAGAACAATGAACAAAGCAGCCAGTTTAGGCATTTAGGTACCTACTATAGATACAGAGTGTATATGTAGGTATCTAATCTACCTACTAACCACAGAGATAAGGACACAATCTCGTTCAATGAATGAACGAAATGAGCTAGAAATCCATAAAACACGTAGATATGACATATCCAAATGACACAAATAGCCAAACGACACAAAGAGCCATTTAGTTCGCGAACTAACTGAGCGAGATGAAAGAAACATGTCTCTAGTTCAATGTTTCGGACCTTGTCAGTATGACGGGGTCGTTCGCGAACTACACACCTCTAATCAACACTAGAGATTGTGTCCTTATCTTTGTGGTTAGTAGGTAGATTACATACCTACATATACACTCTGTATCCGTAGTAGGTACTTAAATGCCTAAACTGGCTGCTTTGTTCATTGTTCTCCTTTATCTCCCGCGCGTCGAACTTGAAATTTAATTGACACTAATTATGAAATGTCGCGATAAAAATGCTATTTTATGAATTATTGCTTACGTTGAGATGAAAACATTAGGTATTCGTATTTCATTAATGCTCTCTAATTTGAAGAAGAGGTTAGTTTGTTCAGTCGAGTTTATTGGATTATATATATATATATTTTGCTGTATAAATAATTACAGAAACAATTTTATTAATTCATTATAAAAACATTTATATTTATAACCTTATAATGGCTTATAAGGCTGTGCCCGTGTTAAACCATAATAATTAACATTAAAAAAAAAAGAAACTTAAAATGATGAAGTGATTAAAATATATCAATTTCAGAATAACAGTCCAATCGGTCGATATAACACTAAAAAATAATTATAAATGAAACAATGTAAAAAATAACAACCTAATTGTGGAATAACTTATTAGGTCAGTTATCCATTTTGTGCTAGAGACCGATTAATGTTTTTTTTTTAATAATTTTATTTGTGTATATTTTTTTTAATTTGCCTTAGTTTATTTCATAATATATTTTAAAACTGCACACGTTATAAATATAAAAACCTAATTTTAAAAATGTAAACCCTGTAAGTTATTTTAAAAATTCATTGTAAAAGTAAAAAAAATAAAAAATAAACCTAGCATGAAATATAACTTTCGATAATATATAAAGTAACGTTTTTTTTTTAATAAAATAATTTATCTGTTTTCTACAGGTTACTGATATTATAATATCTGAAGAACAATATTATCAAATCTATAAAGAAAATCATGCTGACAAACCAGCCAAAGGTTTAGAATTATTAACATATTACAACAGAGATGCAGAACATTTAAAAAAGGTAATATAGAAGTCGAGGCATCTACAGGGCCTATGACCTGTCAATGGCTGGTTTAAGTGGCCACTTTACACACTGTGTAACATTCACCATTCTGCCCATAATATAAACAGCTCCCCAGGGATTTGAATCCAGTCCTTGTCTACAAAAATTTGTACAAACTCAAAATATTGTTGGAATTATTAGTTTTATTCACCGCTCGTACGCATTTGGCTCAAGTGAACGATAGAACGAAACGAACTAGAGACATAAAAGACACGAAAGATATGGAGACACAAATGATACGATGATGCGAAAGATGCGGAGATATGATGACCTGAATGAGCCGAATGAGCAAAAGACACATTCGTTCAATTGAACTACTTAAAAGATTCGGTCACTTTGGTGATGCAGATCAAGTGATACGTATCCTCTCGGTGACAGGGTCTTACCCACGTCTAGTGTTGATATGACACATGCTTAGATCAGTTAACATTATCGTGTTGATTATATATTTTTATGTTCGATGTTGTGGGAAAAACAGTATAAAAAATGTAGTGTAATTAGTGCCCTGACGAAGAGGCGAGCACGTCGCAGCACGAGCAGATATATTAGATATATCCGCTTGGAGAAGACGAAAATCGTCAGAAGTTGTCACCTTTAAAAACAGTTTTAAGTCATCCGCAAACAACAGAAAACGCGAGTTCAAAATTACATTTTTAATATTATTAATGAAAATTGAGAACAACAATGGACCCAGGTTAGAGCCTTGCGGGACACCCGAGAAAGTATGGAAACACTCTGACGCGAATAGACCGTAGGAGACGTATTGGTTTCTGTTTTGGGGGTAGCTCGCCATTAATTTTAACATACCATCCGAGAAACCGATCTCATACAGCTTATTTAATAAGACATCATGGTCGACAGTATCAAAGGCCTTGGCGAAGTCATTATATGAACAGTCTACCTGATGTCCTGCGTCCAGAGCTTCCGTGACGTAGTTTGTAAAAACCATTAGATTGGTTTCAACCGAGCGGCCTTTCCTGAACCCATGTTGTTCATCAATAATAAATGGCTCTACTCGGGAAGTGACGATTCTACATATGATAATTTCAAATACCTTCGCTGGTGCAGAAAGAACAGCTACAGGTCTGTAATTTTCTACTGATGACTTAGATCCACTTTTATGTATAGGTGTTACTTTTGACGTCTTCCATGTTTCTGGGAAGACCCCCGTATTAAAAGAAAGATTATACAAAAAACAGAGGGGTTTTTTGATCAGTTCCACACAACCTTTTAGGAAGAATGTCGGAATAAAATCTGGTCCGAGAGAATTAGTATTACTTAATTTTTTGATAGTGTCGGCCACATCCTTCTCATTGATATTTTGAACATCAATAAACTGTGCACCGGTCTGTGAACATTGCTTAGCAATATTAACATCTAGAAGCGGAGGTTCATTGCTATATACTGTTTTAAAATGACCTGCAAACGCTTCAGCTATGTTTGCACCTCGAACCAATTTTTCACCCCATGTCATGGAGTCAACACTCCCACCATCCGCCTTTTGTGACCTTATATAGTCCCAAAAGGTATTAGGATCATGAAGAATGTTGCTTTCCATGCTGGAAATGATGGATGGATGCATCAAGAAAATAGGAAACTGGATGGCTGAAAACAGACTAACATTAAACCCATCAAAAACTGAACAACTGTGGGTGGCTTCAGCCAGACGACAGAATTTGATCCAGGATACGGCTCTACCTAATGTAGGGAGTACCGCTTTACCCACCGTTAAACTACTGGGAGTTTTACTCAATTCTGACCTATCTCTTGACGCTCAAATTAGTAGAACGATAAGTTCATGCTTCTACCAGCTGAGACAAATTAAATGCATACGCAAAAATTTGCCGGTTGATGCCGCCCGTCAATTAATAAATGCGTTTGTAGTGTCTAGAGTCGATTATTGTAATGGTATCTATGCAGGTCTACCAATGAACAAAATGACTCGCCTACAATCTGTATTGAATGCTGCAGCGAGACTTATTTTCGGAATCTCTAAGTTCAGTCATATCACTCCACTACTTCGGGAACTACACTGGCTACGTTTTCCACAGAGGGTCGAATACAAACTCTGTTGGCTTATGTATAAGTCACTGCACAACTCGGCTCCGGAATATCTAAGGGAACTATGCATTCCAGATGAACTAGCTGACAGGCGTCTCACGCTTAGATCAGCTACGTCTACGGCGAGAGGAAAAGTTATTATACCTCTACGCAAACAGCGCACTAAATTTGGTGAACGCGCATTTGCGGTCGCAGGCCCTATGGCATGGAATGCTCTCCCAGCAGAGGTGCGAGGCTGTGAAAGTGAAGTGATGTTTCGGAAAAAACTTAAAACCCACTTGTTCTCTAAATCATTTGAATAAATCCGTAGCACGTGACAACAAAATAAATTATTTTAATTAAATTACAAATTTAAAAGCTTCAATTAAATTAACTTAACAATAGAATCACCATGTAAAGCGCCCTTGAGGTATTTTATTACGAAAATGGCGCTTTATAAGTTATCTATAATTAATTAATTAATTTGTTCGGCGCACACGTCTACTCCGAAGTAAATCATATGTCCCGCCGAAATCTACATGTCACATTACAATGGAATGAAATTTATTACACTACATATTTTTGTATTTAAAAAATCAGCGGTACTCTCAGATATACAATCCTGCAAAAGGAAATTGAATGGAGATTAGCCGGCCTTATGGTGTGACAGTTACTGCGCATCTCTGGATTAAATAAATAAATATAGTTAAAAAAATATAAAACGATCAATCCACCTAATGTTATTCAATCATCCCCTTAGGACTTTACCATTGCGTCAAGTACATGACAATCAAATTTCCTAGTGAGGTTTCATTGCATATCATTTTTAATATAAATACTGTTTATTTATTTATATACCTACATTATTAAAATTTCGTTAATTTCAAGTCTGTTTTTCAATTATGATGAATTCCTGCTGCGTTGTTGATTTTATGTTAACCCTTTATATGACACCTAGAACAAAGTTGTACATAAGTATAGCACCAGAATCTATGTATTTATTTTCTAATATTTCGCATTAATAATAGGTCTTATGTCAAAAGAGTATCGTAATAACATACACTGGTGAATCAGTCTTCCACTCAGCTTTTTCAAACGCAAAAGGTTTATTACCCTAAAAAATAACATATTTTAAAAGTTTTTCATGAAGTTAATTATCACAAAATATGTGTCCTATAAAAATTTAATTCAATTTAGAATTTATAATTTATTTGTTTTTTTAATTATCGATTTATCTATTTACACTATCGATTTATTATAAAAATACAAGACGAGTGATACATACACAAATTTTAAATAACAGTGACCGGTTTCATCGCTTTCGAGACATCTTCGTGGCTGATATTTTTATTATAAAATTTAATGTCTTTACAAAAAAACAGTAAGGATGGAGAAATCTAAGTTATATTAAAATAGTAATTGAAATGAATAATTTTTGTCTGAAGGACCTTTTAACAAAGTGTTGCTGGGTAAATGTTATTTTAACGAGTTTAAGTACATAAATATATTGTTGTGGGAATTATATGGATAGTTTTTCATTTATTATTTAGTCTACTAACGAGAAAAAAATATATTAAAAAACAAAAGCATATATATAAATAAAGACTACATGTTTTTCAGCAATTACATTAATACACCAATAAAATAGTAAAACTCATATCATGCATCTTTTTCTACATAAACGTTTGAAATAAAAAATCAATGACCAACTGTTGATTTTGAACGTATTTTTTGATAAAAAAAATACTGCACATGATGGAACAAAGGGTGCTGTAAGGTGAAAAAATGCAGCTAATCGGAACCATTTAATATAAAGTGTGGCGATCGGTCTTATGCTTTAGGTGCTAGTTTGATAATGATAAAATATTACACTGTGATACGACTCTTTAAACCATAATGGTTTCATGCTAACCATCCCAGGGATTCAACTCGGGGCTTCTATTCAATGGTGAATGATCCATAAAAGCGATTATGCACAGCTTACTATTATATTTTACTATCGATATCAATGTTTTATACTAAAAGTATTTTCGGAAAAAGAAAAAAATATATCGCTAGCGATTGTATTTCACTCGAAAAATAAATACCAAGTATCTATAAAGCGTGTGTACTGTGTAGCTCGTTCCTAGTAAAAAAGGAAACTAGCCGATTGTAGCAACTTCACAAAAAAGTCACATTATTTTATTTCTTTAACATTTAAATATTATTTCAAGACTTTCTTTTTGAAAAAATGACTATTTTCCCTTTATAGAATACGGTCAACATAAATGACCACCAGTTTTTTCATTCATCTGATTTAATGTAGAACGCGGCATCTTTGACGTATCAAGAAAAAATATACCGTCCTTTAATTTTTTTGAATATTTTCTTCTTTTTTTTGGGTTTTTTACAATAAACATAAATGATAAATCTGATTATTAAAAAATAAAGCATAATTACATAGCTATGAAATACATGTTAATATTAAAAATAGTAAGCAATAAAAATCCCACAAAGGCATGGCCTGTTCGTGGGTATACAAGAAAATGTTAAAGAATTTTTGCTCCTATAATAAATAATGGACAGCTATAATATTTTTGTGTAACATAAGAAAGAAAAAATAATATATTCTGTAAAAGATACTCGTAATATGGATTTTTTTTTATAGTAATTAAAAAAGGAAACAAAAAATATTTTTAAAAAAACACAAAAAATTTCCTTAAAAGAGTTCGTATCTTTAGTTTGAATCCAGGATAGTGCATGTTTTTTAAAAGAAGGAATATTTTGAATGTCTGTAATCAATTAAATATTATCAGTAAAAAATAATTTAAAATTTTTGGGCCTATAAAATATGCATGTCTCTGTGCGAGCCTCGTTTAACAATGTGGTATTTATATTATTATTTTTATATTTGTAAAAATGTTGTCAAAATCCTAAATAAAAAAATTAAAAAAAAATATTTTGATAATTAACCAGAAGCGGTGAAAAAATATTTTTGTGAAACTGAAAGTACTCACCATACTTGGGCATTTTATGCTAATTACAGACAGCCGTGCAGCCGTCATCTGACGAGACAGAGTCGTGTCAAAAAGAGTGATAAATATAAATATAGGTTTTATTGATAGAATTTTTTATTAAAAATAAGTTTTTTATTAAAAATAAACTATTTAATGATTGTTTGTCATCGGGTGCTCAGACATAAGTTTTAATTAATAATCAAATAAAAAGTGTACAGACATAATACTGTATTCGTATAAAATAATAAACATAAAAAATAGTTTAAAGAAATATATATATATTTTAAAGTAAGAAAATAGAGTAAAATAATACAATTAAACACATATATAAATAGTGAGTGCTCATAAATGTAATCAAAACAAGATAAAAAATAAAACAAAGTAAATCGAAAATTTCCATTCGTATCTACAGAAAAATTTAAATAATAAGAAAATTAAAAGTACCTATTAAAATTAAGATCTAAAAAATGTAAATAAAATAAGAAAGAAATAAAAGAAATAATTAAATCAAATGTGTGCTCAAAAGTTTTTTTAATTTTAATTATAATTAATAACCGCAAAGTGAGTGTTAGTTAGTTAGTTATTTTATTTTTTTTTTTTAATAAAAAAGAATTAGTTATATTAAGCACGCGCTTTAGGCAAATTATATCATTTTATGTTTCATTACGAGCAAACGGCCTTGCTTGAGATTCCTCATATGGATTGGACGATTAGAATAATCTTAGAGTTCCCCGCCTCAGTTCCTACGTTTCCCCTCACCGCCGAGCCTCGTATTTAGGACGCGACCTACTGACACACTGAATATCCCCCTCCCCTGCTCTCCGCCCTACCACCGCCTAGCCACCAAACGCCTCACCGGTGTAGTTGGTTTACCGGATTTTAATAATAATAATAATAATAATACCTCTAATATGCCTGCGTTATATTCCGATCACGTGTTAACTGTGAGAGATACGTCCGATGGTTGTGGCTTGTTTCGATAATATCTTGTTCAAGCCTTATCAAAATTTAACGCGACATCTGAGTAAGACGCATAAAAAAAAAACATGTTTTTAGTGCTACCAGAACCATATTGAACCCAGTGCCATAGCTTAAAAAAAGTATAAATTACTTCGATTTAACCATTAAAATTATGTTAACCCGTTGTTCCCGAAACATGGATTTATAAGAGTTTTTGAACTTTTTCTTTTTAACAATATTTTGAGTTTGTCCAAATTTTAGTAGACATGGACTGGATTCAACTCCCTGGGGAGCTGTTTATATTAACATATTACAACAGAGATAAAGAACATTTAAGAAAAGGTAATATAGAAGTCTAGGTATCTACAGGGCATTGACAGGTCATAAGCCCTGTAGATGCCTAGACTTCTATATTACCTTCTAAAAAATGTTTTTCATCTCTGTTGTAATATTTTTCTTTTAAAATTATTTTAATTTTATTTTTTAGCACCACAACAGGCCAGGAGGCCTAATTACAGTGGTGAATTACATCAGAAAACACCCAGGCTTGAGAAAAATCACATTGATTTTTTTGTGTTCTCACCGGGAAGCAAACCCGGTACCTTCCGTGTGTGAGTTAAGCGTCTTGACCACTACACCACGGAGGCCTTATATTATTTATAGCTTGAAAACAAATACGCATTTTTCGGTTTTTTAAAAATTCTATATTTAAAAAAAAATAATAGTGGTACAAATTTGTTCCGTCACGTAATGGGACGATAAAAATGATTTTTTTCTTCAATACTATATAATTATAAAATTAATGTAAAACAACATTATAATCGCACAACAGCAATTGTTAAAAACAGCAGAACTTGGCTATCATAATTATAATATTGAAGTTTCTAAAGAAGTAGTGATTTTACACAACCCAACGGGTGACATCTCTACGCAAAACTAATACCCTGGAGTAAATATTTGGAATTAATTACTTCAAAATACCGAAAGTACGTGAAAACGTCCAAACGTCCAAATACATACCGACAGTGATTAGTTACATCAAATGCATTCGCATATACGAGATGTATGAGTTATTTTACACCAGGACGAATTTGTGCCGCCGTGGCGCAATGGGTTAATATGGTTACCGGTTTCGAGGCTAACTCCCCATCGTAAGGTAGATAAAGTGCCTACCCGGGGTGGTATTCCCGCGCTTAGAAAACGCATTTTTAACGCGTATTTACGAACTAAATACACGCTAACAGAGCGATCTCTTCGCGCGCAATTCCGTTCAGAATACCAGCCCAGGGCCCCGATTACAATGGGAAGTTAACATTTATCAAAAATTTTATCTGCAAAGTAAAATTAAGTTTTCTGAATGAAAGCAGAACATTTCATTCTTTTAAACACGTTCAATTATAGGTTACCGGTGAAGATAATTTTGTGTTAGAAAATGTTCATGCCGATATACCTACTCATTTTCGTACACAAATATAGATTTTTCTTTATCGTCGAAGATAACTCTGTTACCAAAAAAATAATTTACCTCATTAATTGATTGCACTAAATGTGTACATTGTAAATACCCATACGTTATTTAGTCCTACTTTGGACACAGAGTCTTCGTTGTTTTAATTGTTCATGTAGAATCTTGAGTTTGTGTTTGTCTTAGGACTATATTTCAAAGATTAATATTGATTGACAAATTATTATGATTGTAATTTGTACATTTGGACAAACTTAAAATATTGTGAAAATGCGATCCCTCGGGCGAATGTGTGGTAAAATGATTTGTGATAGGTGCACAAATGTCGAGATCCGAGTGTGTAAGGCTGATACATGCATTATCGACAGAATCAAGAAAAGGATGCTGCGTTGGTTTAGATATGTAGAGCGAATGGACAGCGAAAAAACTGCTAAAAGGATCTACGATGCGAATGTTGATGGATGGAGAAAACGAGGAAGACCGAGAAAGACATGGCACGATCAAGTCCCTCAAATACTTGAAGATGGACTTTTCAAAAATAAAAATAATCGGCGTGCGTGCATGAGAAGATGTATGAATGTAGAGGGAGCGAGGTCTGTATACCAAGATAGAGTGATATGGCGTTCTATTATCTCTGCCTACCCCTACGGGGAAACGGCGTGATGGTTGGTTTGTTTGTTGTTTGTTTGATTGTTTGTTTAAAATATTGTTGACTATACCAACTTGTCTCAGTATATATATTTTTTTAAAGTTTTCAGGTGTTGCCTTGTATGTAGGCGAAATAATACAGCCAGATGAATCTCACCCGCATTAACCCTCTATAGGACACATTTTGTGTTGGTTTGCGTGTTGCAAACATAATAAAATATATTATTTTTGAATATAATAAAAAATATGCATTAAAAAAAGTTTAGTGGAAGAGTGATCTTCCAGTGTACGTTATTACTATACTCTTGTGACATCAGACTTATTATTAATACGAAATATTAAAAAATAAATCAGTACAGACAAACATTTGGACAAACTTTAAAAATTGATAAAAATCTGCATTGCTCATGCACTTTTTTTATTTATAGAGTTGGCGTTTGTTTAGTTAAGCTCAATTTTAGAAACTATTATTAATTATACATTATTATTATTTAATTAAATCCAGTGCTGATTTGAATCTACGACTTTTTTATTATTATTATTATTTCACCTCTTTATATAAACGATTTTTTTGCGATGCTGTTCTGAAACAAATCACATTCTTTTGAAAATGCTGTGAAAATGCGAAAAAATAAATGTGCGATTTAAAAATAAATGTATGATTAGTTCGTAGACTCAGATTCAATTAATTCAGACTCATTATTGAATACTGTGTTCATAATGTATTGACATAAATTTTACAACGTATTTTAGACGTTCTACATTTTAACTGGAAAATTATACGTTGCACTAACGAGTATTTAGACAGAAAAACCGATAATAAGAAAGTTCGTTAAAAACCTCGTTAAACATTTTGTTCTTCAAGCTAGGTAGCCGGTCCATTGAACGGCAGTCATTAAAATACCCTACTCTCATCCCTTGTCCAGGAGTCAGTTGAAAGGCACACGTTTTAAATCTAGGCGCTTTCATTTTACCGACAAGTTTCTCTTGCTATTTTGTACTAAAGTGATTGAGTTTTTTCAAAAAAAACCTGTTGAATATGGAATATAATAGAATGTACTTTACTTAAACACATGTTTTTCTTAATTTTCTACTTATTCAGTATACTTACGATCTACGTTTAGGAAGTCCTATTTGGATATTAAATTTATTTAGAAAATTTTCAGAGATTAGTGTTTTTGTTTGTATGTCTAATCTTGTTCACCTAAAGGGATGATACAATTTTAAATGGCTATAATGGCAACACTTCATATTATTTTTTGACATTCCTTATGTCATTTGTGTTCAGTGTAGTATGTCATTTAATTATGGAAAGATACACGCTTCAACAACGTTTTATAATTATTAAATTGCTTTATCAAAATCAGTGTTTATATGTGAATATTGAAAAAAATTTAAGAAGAATGTATACAAATTTGAAAGTGATTTTTTTTTACACGATTCAATAGTACCAGTACGACAAAGAAATGCACGTACTCAAGAGAATATTGATGCAGTAGGAGCAAGTGTTAAAGATAATCCTAATTTATCAAATAAACGTCGTTCTCGAGAATTAAATCTTTCTCAAACAACAACATGCAAAATTTTAAGAAAAGATTTGGGTTTTACACCCTTGCAAAATTCAATTGGTTCAAGAATTAAAGCCAGCAGATCACCACCAGCTTTGTTTATTTGCTGATTTTGCTCTAGAACAAATCAATGCGGATCCGTTTTTTTTTTCTGTTCATTGATGTTTAGTGATGAAGCTTATTTTTGGTTAAACGGTTATGTAAAAAAACAGAATAGAAGAATTTTGAGTGATGAGAATCTACATGAAACTCTTCAGCAACCATTACATCCAGATAAAGTTACTGTATGGTGTGCAGTTCATGCTGGTGGAGTAATTAGTCCATATTTTTTTGAAGAAAATGGTCGAAGAGTAACTGTCAATGGATAACGTTACAGAACAATGTTGAATGATTTTTTAATTTTTTTTTTAAAATCTAGGGGATTTGTGGTTTCAACAAGACGGCGCCACCAGCCACCTGCCATACAGCCACCGTAACAATCGATTTATTGAAAAGAAAGTTTGGTGATTACATTATCTCAAGAAATTGTCCAGTTAATTATCCACCCAGATCTTGTAATTTAACACCTTGTTATTTCTTTCTTTGAGAATATGTTAAGTAACAAGTTTATGTTGATAAACCAACAACAATTGAGCAATTAAAAACTAACATGAACGTGTTACTGGTGAAATAACTCCAAATTTATGTGAAAAAGTGATGGAAAATTGGGTTGACAGAATGCGATGTACAGAGAAATCGCCGTGCTTACATGAACCATATTGTTTTTCATACTGAATGGCATAATGTAACTTTTCAAATAAAATTGTGTCTCACTAAATAATTTGTGTTTTTTGAAATTTTTAAATTGTATCACTCTTAATGAAAGACCCTTTATATCTTATTTACATAAATGAAATTCAGACTATTGACAATTATATTCTGTAATAAAATCTTCCGACTACTTCCACCATTTTGTTTTTTAAGACTCCAAAGTTAATGCGTGAAAAGGGTATATTTTTTTATGTTCTGATTCTTCAAAAACTGTTGAGAATTTTTCTAGAAATGAATTACTTGACATCTTTAAAAAAATCAAAGGGAAAAAAGTGGATGAAAAATTTTTAGGAATGACAAAATGTCAGGATGACTAAAAAAATTGTGGAGTCTTGTTTTAAGTGCCAATTTTAAAAATGGGCAGCCTCTAGCTTCAAAATGGATCGTTTTTCGCATATATTGAAAAATGGCTGACATCTTTTATTGAATTGCCTTACTGGTCAGCAGAACCCATACTGAAACCAGGAAGGCATTTTTTTTTAATTGAAAATTTCTACATAAGCATTCTTTTGAACAATTTATTTTATTCCCGCCAAACTGCAAAAGCAGTTTTTTTTTCAGGGATTTCTCTCTTTAAACATTTTGGTAACACAATATAATAATGTTTACCTCCAACGCTCATTATGTGTAAAGGATCTAGGTGTCTTCCATGATAGTAAATTACTTTTTGACGTCCATGTTGACAGCATCATAAAAAAGTCATCGCGTGCGCTTGGCTTTGTTATGCGTAGCTCTACGTTGTTTACTATGGCAAAGACACTTAAAATCCTGTACTGTACATTAGTGCGAAGCAACTTAGAATATGCATCACAAATATGGTATCCTATGTACAATGTGCAGATATCACGCATTGAAAATATTCAAAACAAATTCGTAAAGTTCATGTGTTTCCGGTTGAAACTTGAGTTTAAATCCGACCAGTATATTCATATATGTAACAAAAACATCACCTATTGCCTCTGCAGAAACGTCGTGAAATAGCGGATATAATTTATTTACTTAAAATTGCCTCTGGTTCAATTGACTGTCCTGAACTACTTTGCAAACTTTCTATCAATGTTCCTTCCAAAGTTTTAAGAAATAACCCTCTTCTTCACATACCTCTTGTTTCATCTAATTATAGGCAAAATTCATATTCATGGCGAACTTTTAATAATTTTAATGTAATAAATAAATCATTTAACATAGATTTATTTATAAATAATCTTAATGACGTACGGCGTTTGCTTTCGAAATAATTCGTAGTATTTTTTCTTTTCTTTTAAATTTACATTTAATTACAATTCATTTTATGTTCGAGAATCTTTTTTAACTAACTGTGATGCTACTTGTGAAAACCTGTAATTGGCTTATTTGTTATTTGTTTTGGTATATATATATATGAGATAATTATAGCTGTTGGTTATCCAAATAAATAAAATAAATAAATAAAAATATAAAAATCTTAAATATATCAATAAAATAAAAGTTTAAAAAAATTAAATACAAGTAAATCAAGTCTTTTTTAATACCTAAATATATAAAAAAAATAATAAGCAAACACTTTTTCTTAACACTGTTTTAAATTGTTTGGTTTCTCTTTTTTTTACATACTAAACTTAGAGTTTAAGAAAAAGATTTTGAAAACCAATTTTACTTTATTTTTATTTATATCACTATTCTTTATTTCGTCTGGGAGTCTATTTACTATGCGAGGGAGTATATACGCCTTGGTCCTCTCTCCATACGCATTTAGAGCTCTTTTTTCTATGAAATTTCCTTTTACATTCTGGCGTGTTTCATGCTTATGTGATATTGGCATTTTGTAGAAATCCATGAAGTCCTCTGTTACCAGGCGATAGTATATCATATTCTGTACCGACAAAACTTTACACATCGGGAAAAGATTTTCGTAGTCATTTTGGCAAGTAGATAATCATGTTGGTTTTTTTTGCTAACATTTTAAGGAATCTAATTGGTATTTTTTATCCTATTTGTATACGTTGTACATGTTAGCCCGTAGCAACTCACTCCTAAATGATTAAATTTT
The DNA here is from genome assembly GCF_059751315.1 of Micrasema longulum. Classification (NCBI taxonomy): domain Eukaryota; kingdom Metazoa; phylum Arthropoda; class Insecta; order Trichoptera; family Brachycentridae; genus Micrasema; species Micrasema longulum. The sequence continues at coordinate 151,903 of NW_028277402.1, forward strand.
ATAAGTACCGCTTTTAATTTTTGGCAAACACTTTCTACATGTAATTTCCAATGAAAAGTATTTTCGATAATTAAGCCTACATATGTATATTGTTTGACCATTTCTATGGTTTGAAAGCATTTAAAAAGATAAGCGATGGATGATATTCCCAAGGCGGGATTTAGGAATACTAATGACAGCAAGAAACCAAGGAAAAAATTAGCCAACCCAGAATGCTCTTCACGAATCACTGACCATAACTTAGATTTAACCATTCAATTTTAAAGTTATCTTAGAAGTGATTTTGAGCGATTACAGCGTTGATGCTAATAAATTTGATGTTTTTGCAAAGAAAATAGCAAAAATATACACAAATTTGTATGGTTGGCATCCCATGTCACCAAAAATATACAAAATTTTGATGCATGGCGCCAAATTCATATTGCATGTAATCTTACCGATTGGCCAGTTATCTGAGGAGGCAGCTAAAGCCGGCAACAGGCATTTCCGACAATACAGACTGAAATTTGTAGGAAAGTTTTTACAAGTCGACGTAACAGAGATGTTTTGAATAGACTGCTTTTAAGTTCAGACCTATATTTATCAAGTTGAAACCAAGGCGGCTGAAAAAACAAAGCCATTTTTGTAAGAGGCAGGAAATCTGATGAATGCAAGTACACATCCCTTACCCCCAACTTCAGAAGATCTCGAAAATGTAGAAGAACGCGAAGAAGAAGATGGCAACGAACAGTTTGAGTCCGATTGAAGGTAGTTTTTAATATCATTTGACACTGATTCCCCAATCCTACATGAAAAATCAAAATGAAGAAAAATAAGAAGTTTTATTTTGAAATTTGTACTTTTTTTAAAACTAACCTCGAATTATGATCAGATATTGTATTTAGATATTGTATTTAGACTTAGCTGATTTAACCACAAGACGCCTGTCAGCTAGTTCATCTGGAATGCATATATACCCTTGATATTCCGGAGCAGCGTTGTGCAGGGATTTATACATAAGCCATCAGAGTTTGTATTCCACCCTAGGAGATAAAACGTTGCCAGTGTAATTTGAATGAGTTTATATTTATATTTTTGAGGCAATAATGTGTGGATTAGCAATAAACAATAAACAATAAGTGAAAAGGGGGCTACTTAGTTGGGGTATTGTTTGACACCTGCAAAAGTGCGATTCCCAAACCGCGGACCGAGGCGAGGTAAGGCGCGGGAAGTTTTAGCTTCCTTGAAAGCCTATGCAGACGGGTGCTGTACTGAGCGACAATCAACAGCTGGAACATCTGGGACTCACGTGGCACCGGCGCGCGGCGACTCGAGCTTCCAGCAGAAATGTACACGCTCGGTACACAATAGAGACACCATTAGTTTTAAATGACTGCTATTGTTGTGTAAATGACGTTATTTTGTGGATTTTAGTGTTAGATACTTCTGTGAATACTTATACTGTAAGTCTTAGAAATAATCTATTTTGGTCATTGTTTTCATTTATTATAGTTGAGCATTTAGGTAGCATAGTATGAGGGGGTATAATAATTAATATTAAATAGTACAATTTAATGTCGATAATTAATTAAGTGTATATTTTTAGTATTATGTGGGAAGAATGTTAAGTTATAAGTTAGTTTTAATGTCATGGTAGAATGGGAGAATGCCGCTAGCTGACCGCGATGAGGCTCGCAACCCATCAGGTCGCTTCTCTCGGGGGGGCGCAAAGAGGAGGAATTCTCAGGAATGTAGAATTGCCACTTGGAATGTAAGAGGACGTATGACTGATAAGATGAATGAACTGTGTGATATAATGAAGAATAAATGTATAGATTTATTGTGTGTCTCTGAGACTTGGAAGAAAGGGAGTGGTTCGATGGAGCACGGTGATACTCTGGTTCTCTGGTCCGGTCTCCCTGAGACGGACAGAGCTTGCCGGGGTGTTGCTGCGTTTCTATCGCCAAGAATGATAGAGGGCATGAATGAATATGAATTTGTAAGTGAGAGACTCATGTTTGTCAGATTTAAGGTCGGACTGACAAGATTGCTTGTTATCATAGGATACGCTCCTGTCAACTCCGACTGTGAATCTGAGAAGGACGAGTTTTGGACGAGTCTAATGAATGTGATGAATGGGAAAAAAGATAGCGAAAGGATAGTTTTGGCTGGAGATCTTAATGGTTGGGTGGGAACAAGGAGAGATGGGCTGGAGTCAGCTCTAGGTATGTTGGGGATGCAAGAGTGAATGACAATGGGAAAAGACTGCTAGAGGTATGCCTGGAATGGAACCTTTTTGTATCAAATACATTTTTCGAACATAAAGGAATCCACCAATACACATGGGAGAGAGGAAATGAAAGGTCGATTATCGATTATGTCATCATTGACTCTAGATTGAAGCCTGTAACTGTCGACACACGTGTGTACAGAGGGGCCGAGATGGAATCAGACCATTTTTTAGTGGTCTCAAGGGTGATTCTGTTTAAGGGATGGCGGTCCCAAACAAACAAAGTTCAGGCTCCTTCTAGAGTCAAAGTTGAAAAACTGCAAAATGCTGACATAAAAGATAATTTTGAAAGATCTGTGAGTCAAAGACTGAACGAAAAAGATGTAGAATGTATGGGTATAAACGATATGTGGGAGTGTTTGAAAATAAGTATGTGCGAGGCGGCGAAAGAAGTGTGCGGTGTGACAACGCTAGGGAGAAAGAAAGGTGATGCGTGGTGGGACGACGAAGTCAAAAAACTCGTTAAAGAAAAGAAGGATGCGTGGATAAATTTGCTTGCTGTAAAAAAGAATACAATTGAATATGAATCGGCTAAACGCGTGTATGGTGAAAGTAAGAAAAAGGTTAAGCAGGGTGTATGTGAACGGAAGAAAAAATTGAAGGATGAAGAAGGAATGAAAATGACACACAATTTCCATGAAAACATTAAAGTTTTCTGGAAAGCTGTGAAAAACTCCAGGAGTAGCAGTGAAAGCGGAGGCATGACAGTTGTTAAAGATAAGGATGGAAAAATGGTGACTAGTGAGAGTGGAATAAAAGAGAGATGGAAGGAATACTTTGAGGAAGTTTATGAATCGCACACTGGTAACTCGGGCGGTGCCGATGTATCGACATTATCCGAGGTGTGTCTGAACGCAAATGATGAGGTAAGTCAGATTAGTATGAAAGAAATTATCAGCGTTGTCAAATGTATGCGGAATGGTAAAGCGCAAGGGTATGACTGTATTGCAGCAGAGTTTATTAAGTCGGGTGGCAAATTAATTCTCACATGGCTACATAAACTTTTTAACTTGTGTCTCAAGGAGGAAAGGACTCCACCTGATTGGAGGAGGGCAGTTGTTATGCCGTTATACAAGGGAAAGGGTTCTAAGGTGGAGTGTGGGAATTACAGAGCTATCAGTCTTCTGAGCGCTGTCGGCAAAATGTATGGAAGAATACTGATAGAAAGAGTAAGAAACGTGACCAAGGAGAAAGTATGGGATGTACAGAGTGGATTTATGAATGGTAGAGGATGTATGGATCAAATATTTGCATTACGCAATATGACAGAAAAGTTTTTGGCGAAAAACCAGAAGCTTTTTTGCGCTTTTGTTGATTTGCAAAAAGCATTTGATCGAGTTGATAGGAAAAAATTATGGATGGTTCTATCGGAGTATGGAGTGAGTGACAACCTTGTCCGCGCTATTGCTTCCTTGTACAAAGATAGTGTAGCGTGTGTAAGGGTAAATGGGTCATTAACTTCCTGGTTTGACATCCCTAAAGGAGTCAAACAGGGATGTGTAATGTCACCGTGGTTATTCAACATATACATGGATAAATGTATGAGAGAATTGAAAAGTATGGATGTGGGAGCGAAAATGAGTAATCTTACTGTCAGTTGCCTTCTGTACGCCGATGACGCAGTCCTCCTAGCTGACAGCGAAGAGGAACTGCAATCCTTGGTTACAAAGGTTTACGAAGTGTGCAAGGAGAGTGATTTGCTAATGAATGTGCAAAAGTCGAACGTCATGGTCTTTGAAAGAAATGTAACTATGACTGAATGTAAGATTGTAGTAAATGGAGATAGTTTGAAACAGGTCGAAGAATTTGTATATCTGGGTAGTATGTTTACTAGAGATGGAAATATGGACAAGGATATTGAAAGGAGGGTTAGTGCCGGTAACAGAGTTAATGGTGCCTTAAAGTCTGTCGTAGCAAATAAGTGTCTATCGCAAGAGGCTAAATTAGCAGTTCATAATGGAGTTCTGGTACCAACCCTAATGTATGGAAGCGAAGCATGGAGTTGGAAAAAAAGGGACGAAAGTAGACTGAATGCTGTTGAAATGCGATCCCTCAGGCGAATGTGCGGAAAAACAATGTATGATAGGTGCCCTAATGTCGAAATTAGAGCAGAATGCAAGGCTGAGTTAAGCATTATCGACAAAATTAAGAAAGGTCTTTTGCGATGGTTCGGTCATGTGGAGCGAATGAATGATGAAAGAACGGCTAAAAAGATTTATGATGCGAATGTGTCTGGTTGTAGAAGTCGAGGAAGGCCGAGAAAGACATGGCATGATCAAGTACAACAAATTCTTGAAAGTGGTCATGTGAAAAGTCGGAATAATCGACGTGCGTGCATGAGAAGATGTATGAATGTGAAGGAAGCAAAGGAAGTGTGCCAGGACAGAGTGGTGTGGCGTTCTATCCTCTCTGCCTACCCCTCTGGGGAAATGGCGTGATGGTTAGTTAGTTAGTTAGTATATTGTATTTAATATAGTTGAATTGCCAAAAAACGCATACAATAATTGTGACTGGTTTTTCTATACAAATACTCGTATGTGCGTCGCGTCGTACATTGCTAATATCTGTGGCCTGGGTCTAGAAGGGCCAATGTCAGATTTTATATTTTTCTTGCCATTGTTTTGTAGAGTGTCGATGTCAATTAAAACACTTTTTTATTCAACTACTTTATACACATATACATGTGTTGTGATGTTTTTTTATTAATATTTGTTTTCAAACATGTCAAACAGTTCATTATGACGCCTCAAAACGGTGTTATAATTACCCTCTTGTAATATTACGATTTCTAACATTGGCTCTTATAGATCCAAGCCAAAATTTTACATTTATTCGTTTTCATACTTAAAAAAAAAAAAAAAATTATATCAACTTTATTTTTCTACTTTTCTGTTTTCTCTTCCTTCTATATTTACCCATCCCATTTTCTTCCACTTCTGGTGAACTGTGTTGTTTTAAATTAATGTTTCTATGAAACCATAATAATTGTTGTTTTTTGTTTTTCTTTTTACTATCATCGAAATTTTCATAATAAGAACAGAGAGACACAACTAGGAACGACCCTTACCTATGAAATTGAATCGACTAGCTAGAAAATCCGTCTTGAGTCGCGACACTTTGTATGGTTCGAATTGTATTTACATAATAGAGAACAAAAAGTTGTTATACAAAAAATGAATTTAATATCTCGTATTCAAGAAACATTTTAATATTATTGGACAATTGTGGAAAAGGGTGTACCACAAGGTAGTATTTTAGGGCCTCTATTTATAATTTAAATAAATGAACTACCCAAAATTGTCTAAACATAATGTACTTTTTTTGGGGATGATATGGCAGAAGTTTTTGACTGCACAGGTGATTCAAATAATATTTCTATAGATAGTGAAAAGTGAAAAATGTCAATCAGTAGCAAATTGGTTTGCATCTATAAACCAGTGGCGTGTCGTCCATACATGCGATACATGCGGCGCATGCCTTTAATACTGGAAAACTATGTAGGTAGTAGGTACATAACTTGTAAATGAAATATATGTACACTCTTATTATTAGATCTCGCATAAGAATATGTTTATGTGTGCCCTATTTCAAGATTTAAAATAATAAAAATAAAAAACATCAAGTATTTTAATTATAGATTATTGACGTAATTGTGAAACGTAATCGCCCATAAAATCGGCAACAACTACGAACTGATACGCATATAAAATATTAGATGCGCATACGCTCAAAATGCTCCTGGGATTTTGAATAGTTAGCGCACGCGCATTAGAACTGAAACCGCTAATTCCGCCCATGTATTGGAGTGTTTTACACTGTTATATCAACCTACACTACCAACTGTGCATGCTGTTCGGATTTTGCTTTTGTATGAGGATAAGATTACCTACCAAGTAATAAAAATTCTTTTTAAAGGTTTTTTTTGTGGTTTTCTACATTTCTTTATGTTTATAATTAAAACTGTTAACTAAATTGAGTAAAATATTCAGGAAAAAGAATTTTGTGAATACAATTTTCAAAACATTATAATTATGTAACCAAATGAGAATTTCAATCTGTAAAAAAAACAATAATTACCTAATTAAATTTTTTATTTTTTTTATTTAGTGTAAAACAGCGTTGTTAGAACTCTTGACGTTTTATCACTAAAACAATGTTGACTTCCGGTTTTTATTATGCCTTACCCAAACAACGTAATTTAAAATTATATTTGAGTTCAGTGTTTTTTTTTCACGTATAATATAGCTTATCGCGATAACTTTTACATTTTTAACTCCAAAATTGCAGTCTGAATTATTATTTTTGTTTTTTATTTGTAGTTATTTGTTTTTTTATCTCATAATCCCTAATATGGCCGCTCAGGGAAGCAATGAATGTGGACTGCCTTGAAATTGATTTAAATTGCCTAATTGAATCTTTACTGAAGAGAAGTTTTAGTGGTCTTCCATTTAATTAAAAGGAACGTTATTATTATTATTATTATTAACAGGATAATCAGTTTTATAGATTTTCTTTAATCGGCGTGCGTGGAAAGTACGCCAGGAAATAGTGGTATGGCGTTCTATCCTCTCTGCCTACCCCTTAGTATAAGACTTTGAACTTATCTGAGAAATTCGCAATTTTGTTTCAGGGGTTTTATTTTTGTCAGTTAACCTTTTTACTATTGAGATGGGGTTCCACAAAAAAAGTGACCAATAATAATGAGGGTTCCATAGACAAAAAATGGAAACTGCTGTTCTAAAGCATACGATATTATGTTTATCAAATAATCAAGTTGTGGTCCTGTGGCTAGTATCTCGGACTCACAGATCTAAGGTCCGTGATTCGAATCCCACTCTACCCCAACTTGATTCCCATTTTCTAATAGTGAGTTATTTACAACTCGTTGAAAATGGCCCTCAAAATTAAATATTTGGGTAAATCATAAGAACGCAAATATTTCTTCATTAAAAAAAAAAAAGTTTATAATGTAAAAAAAACAGTTTTTTTTAGATTCCAATTTGTTTTTTACCTTCTTATGACCGCATGCCCAATTTCAAAAGTCACCGCACGCCACTGCTATAAACCTATCTTTAAATACAGATAAAACTAACATTATACATTTTCGGCCTATCGAAGCATCCCCATTAAATTTGAATAAAATAATTAGTTCTAAATTAATAAAAACAACTTCACACTTTTCTTTTTTAGGTATTAAATTAATAACCACTCAAACTGGAAAGAACACGCGAATATTGCTGTCGCTAAAAATAAGCAGTTATGTATTTATATTAGGTAAACTGAATAAAATAGCTAACAATGAATGTGTTGTGTCCACTTATTATGCATATGTATATTCAATTCTGAAATATGGTATAGCTTTTGGGGTAACTCGCGATAATAATGTAAGCGAGGTTTTTAAAATTCAAAATAAGATGTTTTAGGAAAATGGTAAATGCCGATTATCTGGCAACATGTCGACCAATTTTTTTTAGATTAAATTTCTTATCAGTGACGGGCATTTAAATAATGCAACTTAGTCTTATTGTTAAATCAATGCCCGAATATTTTCGTACACAAGAAAAAAGCAACTTTCATAACACTAGAAATAAAAGTAAATTAAAAATTCCTTTGACGAAACAATCATTTACACAAAGAGGGCCCATATGCATGGCAGTCAAAATTTATAATAAGCTTCCTAAAAAAATTAAAGAAATAAATTGTGTTAAAAAGTTTTCAAGAGTGTTTAAAATGTTTCTGATAAATAAATGTTTCAACAGTGTAAAATAACATTTGGAAAATGCAATTGAATTAATTAAAATGTGTTAAATTTAAATAACGTGAGCAATAGACACCGTAACTTATATAATTTGTTTTACTGTTTGTTTTTTCTTAACTTTTTATTTATTTACTTTATTTTTTTATTTTTGGTTTGTTTTTTGGTCAGACTGTAAGAAAATGCTAGTGGCAATAAATCCACCATTTTACTATGTGTACTTTCGTTTTATTTAAGAATAAATATTTTCTTTTTTGTATTTATATTATTGTATATAGGTATTATGGCAAGTAAAGATTTTTATTATTTTGCATTGTTTAATTTTGTATGACTTGATTGGTTTCTATAAATATTTTCTTGAAAAGATTAATAATTGCCACCCTCTTTTCAAACATTTAAAATGAGAAGGTTGAATGACCGTTTACTTCCCCATACTTAAGAATACTTTCTAATGGAGTGAATCCTGATAAAAATATTTGTTAACAACGTGATAAAATCTAAAAAGTTATTTGTCCGGACCGCACAGGTTTCTCAATTATTTAATTGAATAATGATTGAGTTCCTCGTCGCGACTCTTTGAAACTTTAACTCTCTTTCCGTTTATCACATTCACTCCAGTATACTTTTTCCAAACAAGTTGTAACGAACCCGTAAAAGCGTATTGTCGTTCATAGAATTCTTATTCTGAGAAAATAATGTTTGCTACTCCTTAAACCATTACCTCAAAGAAATACAGAGAGCGGAACTTTAGAATCAAGCTCTTTTAAAACATCTTTTTTCTTGATAGGTATTCGGGTTCATCCATCTACCCTTGGGATATACTTAGACTTTCCTCGTTAATGCTGCACGTTTTCCTTGCTGTGCTAACAGCCGCCTTACGTAACTCAACCACCTCCAAGTCGGTTTCTTTCAATCTGTTGATACTCCCGATCTCCATGGCAACATCTGCTCAAGCTCGATTTTGACAAAATTCTAATTATGTAATTGCTACGTGGGATGGTCTCTGAAATATTATTTTTCACCCCTTATTTATTTATGCGTTATTTATTCTATTATTTTGCCGCTTTTGAACACGGTTATTTAAAAGCGAAATATACAGTGAATCTGTGGAAAGCAGCGGATTCGTGGAAGGATGTTCAAATATAGACAGAAAAGATGTTACGTACTGTGTAAAGTAATGACTTAAACCAGCCAATGTCAATCATACGCCCTGTAAATGCCTAGTCTATTCAAGTAACACAAATAATACAATAAAAGTAATATTGGATGTGTGGTCCAAACACCAAAATTATATTCACGTTTTTCATATTAAAAACAAAAATAACCTGCGAAAAAAGTAGAGTTTTTTTTGGGTAAAATTGTAAAAAAACTCAATTTCAATTTAAGTAATATAGTATTCCCATCGATTGAAATTTTGTTATTGAACTACTATTCTGTTTCTTGGAGACGATGCAGAGTTGAAAAAAATTCAAGTTTCACAGAACAGTGCATTGAGAGTAGTATTAAAGTGTGGTCCATACACAAAAATAAAATTTATGATGGAGAAATTAAATATCCTGAATATTGAAAAGCAAATTCTGTTCAGTTCTCTGACTTTCATTTACAAGTTGCAAAACAGACTGCTTCGTGGATACATGTTAAAAAACATTAAATACAATAAGGATTTCCACAAGTATGGAATGAGAAGTGGAAGTGATTTCAGGCTTCCTAAGATGAGAGGTTTACTATAAAGGTTGGAAAATGTTTGATGAGTTGCCAGAATGTCTCGGAGATCCTCCAAATGCTCTGTGTACATCAGGAATAAATCATGCATTATGGAAAATTACATATAAATTTAATATGGGTATATTTTATATAGCACTGACCCCCATTTTTCAGAATAAGAATGAATACGAATAGGTATATATATTAATATTTTTTTGTTTGTTATACTAGTAAGTAAATTTATGCAGCATTGCAAACTTAAAACTAAATAAATAAATAGAAATAAGTCAATAAAAATATTACATTGGTGTAGCGATATCTATTTATTTGAATAAACGTACGGACAGCGTCCATTTTAATAAAATATTATAACGAAATATTTTATATATTATTATTCTAAGAATGATTGATTGTGTCTATCATGTACGGGCCCGTTTTACAGGTATCGTGCCAATCCACTCTGTCCGGCAAAAATATGATGGGTGGATACATTTATTATTTTCTTTTTTGGTTTTATTTATTTAGTTTCTACTCGCGGGGAAAATTTTGCCAAAAGAAATCGAATGGAGATTAGTCGGCCTCATGGTGTACTGTTTCGTGTGTTTATCTGCCTATTGACAAATAAAATATTTTAAAAAAGAATTATTCTGAATCCGCCCTATGTTATTTCATGGTGCAGTGCTATATGTACGAATGACTATAGCGGATAGAAATTTGAGCTCTATTATTTACGTAAATTGGATTCATTTTCGTATGTTAAAATTCATCGTCTAAAGCAGTGATTCCCAAAGTGGTCTATATCGACCCCCAGGGGTTTATGACAACCTGCAAGGGGTCTACGTCAACGAAAAATAAATTTGGGGGTCCATGAAATGAAAATGGGGGTCCACGGTAGTGGATCTCAACATACACTGATAGTACTTCTGTACTTCTGGCTGCAAAAAAACATACCCGTTACTTATCCTGTATTATGGAATATAGCGAGCAAACTTTTAATTTCCTTTCCATCGTCATACCTAGTGGAAAGGGGGTTCAGCGCTGTTACCTGAATCTCCTAACGAAAAAAAGAAACAGACTGGACATCATTGGCCGAGGACATTTGAGAATTAACCTCACAAAATTGACGCCAAATGTTGATAATTTATTATTAAAGCATCAGGTTTATCCTTCCCACTAAAAACATGAACTTATTGCTTAGTTAATTTTATGTTACGTTTATTTTATATAACAGATACAAAATTTTATTTTCAGTAGTTTTAATTTAAATTCAATTAATAAATGTATTAAACTTAACGTTCGTTATAACTTTAAGTTTTTAACACTAAACTTCACTACAGTTAGAAATCTATGAAAAATCAATATCAGGTAAGTAGGGGGCCTACCAAAAACCGAAAAACATGGCAAGGGGTCTATGACTCAAAAAAGTTTTGGAACCTCTGGGCCTACCAAAAACCGAAAAACATGGCAAGGGGTCTATGACTCAAAAAAGTTTTGGAACCTCTGGTCTAAAGCTTGGGGAGAAATTGTCCGACGGCTTAAATCATTCGGTATAGTACCGTCTCTCCTAGTTTTTCAGAAACAATGTGTATGAGGGAGAAAGAGTTTAAATTTCTCGCTTATTACAACTTTAATAAAAGTATAAAAAATTTTAAAAAAATTGTGAAATACATTATTTGGCTCTAATTTGTAACTACACCGTTTACATATCACATTGTGAAATTCAAACCTTTCAATTCAGTAACATTAATTTATGTTTTTCGATTTAATGAATTACGCTATACACAATAAGTAATGTTTGTCAATTTCGCGGTTGTAAACTTTAATATCCGGCTGTCAATTCTGCGGTCTCGAATCTCGAGTCATATAAATATTTTAGGGTGTAAGTAGTTCCTTTTTTTATGTTTGTATATTTTTTATTCATGAATTCTCTGAAATTTTAAATTTACATTTTCAATCGATAATTTATTTTTTTTCACAAATATTTGGATTCTAAGAGGCCCATCGGACCTTTAATCTGTAAGTGCGCGACAATAGCCGCGGGACCACAACCCGATTCAACATTATGCATTTAGAAACAAAAAATATCCTAAATAATTCGAACAATAATATGCTTTTTTACTATTTTTATTTTTACAGATAACTTATTGCGCCATTTTTGTAGTCTAATTTACTATCTACACTTTTAATTTGTAATTTATTCGTCTACTAGGTATCCTTAATAATTTTATTGGCCTTACTTATTATATTTCCTTATACTAAGCTATAACTATACCCGGTATAATTTATTTACCCCCGGTATAAAAAACGTTACTTATTTACTACTTGGAATAACTATACCTACTAAGCTTATTCCGTCATTCATATTTTTTAACCATGCATCATTTTCGCGTTCATCTATAAACAAGCCGCGTGCGCATGTGTTGTTACAAATATTTTCACGTTTTTCTTATTAGTAACAAAACAAAACAAACTTTACAAATGTCAAGCGTCTAACGAAATCTAAGTTTATCAAAATCGACAATGATATTTATTTATTGTTATATTATTTGATTACTGTGGTGATTTACACTCTGAGTTTGTTATAAAAAACAAGCTGAAAATAAACTAATATTTTCTGGGCGTCATGAGACTTTTGAAAGATAGTATTAAACGTAAATAAAAGCCAATTCTTAGATATTACGCCACTCGCAAATTATTGTCATTTTTCTTCTTCTTAATTCCTTTTCCGCACTTAATGGTGCATAAGGGACTGCATTGGTACACCAATCGCAGCGTATCTTGATCATTTTTTTCTTACATGAAGGTAAGATGATCAGTCTTACGCTTCAGGATCCAGTCCAGGGATTATGAAATATTCAAGCGATTATTGACATAAGCATTAAAAAAAAAAAATCGGTAAACATTGGTCATAAAAACAATAAGTTACATACCTAAATTTGCCATTATACAAAATGTTTAGACGATTGGATTAACGTAAATATGTATTACAATAAATCTTTTACGTATAAATACGGCAAAACAAAACAATGATCACTGTTGAAATATCTGCTAAATAAAATTTATCTGAATGAAATGGAAATTCGATGATCATTTTTACACTTATAAACGATGTTTTACTTTGAAATCTCTGGAAAAAAGCATCCATATAAAAAATGAATGAATGTACGTTTGTCCTTTATAGACTCAATACTAATGGAACAATTTACATGCGATTTTTTGCAAAATAAAATTTACGTAAATTAAGTTCCCAAATAATAATATTTTCATTATTTTAATCAGAATAAAATTAGAAGCGAATATGTATTTTTCATCGTACTTTCAGGGTTGCATTCGACTACAATGCATATTCCGAAAAATTCGGAGGATCTTGTTTTTCGTATTTAAATAAAGTTTGTATTTTAACGTTTACAAGCATAAATTATTTTTAATGGCTACTGGATTGATTAGTTTCCTTACAATCTCTTAATTTCTAAATTTTAACTGACATTTGAATTTTTGAAAAACGGATTCTTACATAAAATGCACCACTGTTGGTAAGTAGCGCAGAGTTTGACAAAAAGAATTCAATATTTAAAAATGATTAATTTTAAGTTTTGTAATTTAACCATCAACAAGTATCTAAGCACCTTTAATAAAATCAGTTTTACAATTTAATCTTAAACAAGTACCTAGGTACCACATATCAATGAAAAGTGTTTTTCCTTGTATCCGGACAGTTTTCGCACGCTTTCACGACACAGGCAATTTTCTTTTATAATTTTTATTTATTTATTGACGGACGTATACAGTCCAATCCAACAATGGTGGTAGTGATTTTTGCACGATTTATCATTTGAGTTCGACGAGGACTCTTAGCCAATCACACTAGGAGATAAAACTCACTTATATTTTTTTTATTTTCTAATTATTTATTTATTTTATCCCTTTCCGCAACTAATGGTACATAGGGCACTGAGTTGGTACACCAATCGTAGCGTATCTTAATCATTTTTGTTGCATGAAGGTAAGATGATCAGTCTTACGCTTCAGGTACCAGTCCAGGGACTATGAAATATTCTAGTGTGAAAACACTCATTTAAATAAATATTTCACATCAATCATGTCGGGAAACGAACCCGAGACGTCTTGCATGGCAGGCTAACACGCTAACCATTACACTACGAGGCCGACGAATATTACGAATATATAAATAGCTCAAAAAAGTCCAAAATAAATAACGTGTGTCCTTATTTGCGAAAAAACGTTTGTTCAACCAGCTAATAGTAAGCAAGCCAACGTTTGGACAGGACAACGTCTATCGGGTCCGCTAGTGTTTTATAAATTGTTTAAATTTGAGATAAATACAATCCATTTTACAAATACAAAATTTGACAGATGACGGATCGCGGGTTTATTCCGGCGCTTTACCACGTGGAATATGTAACTATGGTCACTATCACAGCTTTATACCGAGTATAACGTTATGCGAGGTTTAAGAAATTTTACTGCACCATTCTTATTCTACCACTATGCCTAGGCATAATTTTATACTTGGCCTATAATAAATAAAAGTAATATAAAAGGCCCTACGTGTATTTTATTAATATTGTTATTATGGATAACGTATATACCCCCATTTTCGTAATGTAATCTCTCAAGGGTGCTTTACAAAGTGATTCATAAAAATGTATTTTTTTGTATTATGGATAAGTTATACAGCGCATCCGAGATCCTACATTTATGAAGGCCTGTAGGGCCTGAAGGGCCGAATTGATAGCTGACTGTTATTATTTTTGATTACAGATTCTTCGCTGTTCAATGTTTATCGCTACTTGCGTTTTTTTATTGGGTGAAACCGTGTGTGTTGGATTTGTATCACACAAAAAAGAAACACATTGATAACAGTGACCGTGAAAACCTTCGCACCTATTTTTGAGTAGATATTGTACCGAGGCCCGAGGCCGATCAGCTGAGGCCCGTAGGACCGTTAAACCAGGGCCGGAGGGCCAATTACAAGAGGCCTGAAAGGCCGAATTCCCTTGCATGGAACATAAGTAACACGTAACTAGAAATGAAACAATGAAAAGAAAAAGCTAAGTCCTGTAAATATAATTGACCTGCAATATGAGATCTGCGTTGATAATAGGAGTAAGATTCATTGAATACAATTATTTTTATTTCAATTTATTGGCAAGGTTAATTAATTAGCACCCAAAATAATTCAGATTCTGATATTCGTTAACCAGTCTGATCATTCTGGGCAGAGGTGCCTAGAAACCCGAGTAATTATTCTCATTAATTCGATGACGAGGAACATCATTTCATTATTTCTGAGTAATAAAAAAATGTATTTAAATAATCGTTTGTATGAGCTTGTCTTATGATGATTATATATTTTCCTGTTTTTGTAACAGTTATGTTTATGGCTCTAAAAGTTCAATCAGTAATTTACACAAAAACGTAGTATGTATTTGATACGATTTTTTGCCATTTTTGATTTGATACCATTTTAACTAAAAACACGTTTTTTGCTGATTGTATTACTGTTGCATTGATGTATCGATATGGCATAATGGAGATCCACTCAAAATGTGTGTCATGACAAAACTCGGAATAATCAATGTACGAGTACACGTATGAACATATTATTTACAGTATACTTGCGGAAGAAGCGAAATCTGTTGGTTATTCCGTTATTATAGCGTAAAAAAAATGTCTGCAAAAAAAAGATATCGGAGCTAAATATAAATTTCACATCTATAATTTTAAAACGTGACATTTTAATTAATGTACAAAATGGAGGATAAATATAATGTTATATTACCTAGAAGTAAATTACATGTCATGTATTCCTATTTTAATAAATGCTGATGGCTAACTGCGCATTATACAAATACACACAGCAGTGTGTATTTGTACTCGTATAATCTAAATGTTACCTCGAACCTTTGACCTATTTTTAAAACTAACAATGTATGTTATGTTATGTCACGTAAATGCATAGAAACTACATTTGATTTAATCTATCATTTGAGGATAATTTCTAACCCAGTTGCACCTTTGCGGTTATGCCATCAAAACATCCATCGCTAATGCAATAACTTATTATTATAAAGCATTTTACTGTCGCTAGGGTTGGACAGCTATCGGTGTCAAGGATGTTTGACTCGTTAATTTGCTAAATTAATATAGAACGCAAATTCAAGTAATTCTTGTGTTTTTTATCGGTTTTAATCCCAATATTCTATTACCAAATGTGATCTTTCATCATAGTTTTATTTTTCATTATTGTGCTGAGAATTTTTTTCTTTTGTTTTGAATATTAATGAACGATAAAATGAGGCAACAATTAGAAAATAATAATAAAACAACGGAAAACGACGAGGTTTTGTAACTCAATCGTGGCGGTTTATCAGATAATGAATTTGGATGAAAAATGTTTGTTTTTGTTTAACATAAAACGGTTCTTGGCTAAGTTTCACTTTTATTTAATTTGACCAACGTGCCTAAGAAGGCATCTTGAGAACTGGTAATTTGTTTACAACATTTTGAACTTTTATAATAGTTGGTACAAGTTTTGGATATTAAAAGATCACATAAATAATTTATTAGGAGGCAGACAACATAAAAACGATTATAACTGGTTTACAAAACAGTTCATTTTTCGGAAAGTTTTTGACCGAAATTGGGATTATTGTCCTAATATTTTTTTTATTTCTTATTATTTAAAAGGGAAAGAACACATGGAAGAATAAAATAAAGTAACTGCGTGGGAAATTAACTTTTTAGCACATTAACTTGGCACAATACCTTGATTTTATGATAGGAAATTTGGCATATGATATAGAACCATGACAAAATATTTTATGGAACATACATAAATATTACATTTTAGTATCGGAACTGAAGAAATTACTATTTGGATAATAATTTGTTCATTACATCATTTTATAATAATAAAATTACGCATATAGTTTTATTCCACTTATATTTAAACATTTTTACCAGTGACCGGGTTTCGTCGTGACCGACTTCGTCAGACTATCTACGTATTTTTATTATTTGAATTAAAATGCAGTTCCACCAAGAAATGTCAGTAGAAAAACTCAGTCTATATATTATTTTACTTGTTAATAAATAAAAATAAAATATGCCTTTTTTGGCGAAAGCGCTCTGTTCATTTATGTATAATAACTTCCGGTACCTGTAAATACTACTTTAATTTTATACACACTTTTTTAAGCGATGCGTTTAGTTTCTCATATTCAATAGAACATGGTATTATCACGCCCGAGGAAGATCCGTAGTGTGTTGAATAACGCAGTCTTGATAATTTTTGCTTGTTCTTCAAGACTGACATCGAGCATTGTGGCTCATCAAAACCATACAAATCACCAAATTGAAGTGCTCAACAAAAAACGGATCGAAGTGGACCACCATTGGATATTCAAAGGTCAGTTTTCTTTATCCTTTTTTGATGGGTGATGATTTGTCGTGTTTTGAACTGCTGACAATAAATACTCGTATTGTATGAAATTTTCTATTGAATATGAGAAACTAAACGCATCGCTTAAAAAAGTGTATATAAAATGTACTGTTTACATGTACAGGAAGTTATTATACATAAATGAACACAATCGTTGGTCAAATTAAATAAAAGTGAAACTAAACCAAGAAGTTTTATTGATATTTTTTCAAATAATTTTATCTTAATTATTAACTATGGAGCTTTATCAAGAAATATCTACGAAAAATTTCAATACAATAAAACTGTTTATTTTTTATTCATACACGAAACCATAAATTTGATGACGTTTACATTATTGCACTCTAACGTTCGATTTTAT
Organism: Micrasema longulum; assembly: GCF_059751315.1. NCBI lineage: Eukaryota > Metazoa > Arthropoda > Insecta > Trichoptera > Brachycentridae > Micrasema > Micrasema longulum. The sequence goes on from NW_028277402.1 coordinate 169,457, forward strand.
AATTGTTTTATTGATTTTCGAGACGCTTATAAATTTATTTAATATGCATGTCGATATTACGTATCTTACATGAAAACAAGGCTAGTAATTCTTTTATTAATATTTTATACAGAAAACAAAGAAATTAAATATGCTAGTACAATTGCAGTGTTGTATTAATAGTTGAGGAAATTAGAAAAGAAAAATAGTATCGGTGAAGGTTCAGTCATGAAGTTGGGTGATGAATAATTTCATGTTGAATTGCTTTATAAAAGTTTTCAATGAAATGCGAGTAAATTATAGTGTAGGAATATTCCCATCAACCTGTACTTTGTAAATATACTTAATAATTATTTATTTGGATGTTAGTGCTTCACTGAAGTACATGAAAAAGTCGTGGAGCACGCGATTTTCGTTAAGGTACTCTAAAAAATTATTCAGATTATATGGATGATTACAATTATTTCGACGTGTAATTAGTAATTAACTAATGATTGTATCAACTTTAATAGCTTTATTCTGGTTTTGTTTGTATTTGCTTATTGGCTTAAGCTTTAAAGCTCTGATGTTTCAAAGTTATATTTTCAATTCAATGTACATTTTGTTTTAAAAAATATTTTTTATTTCTAAAACAAAATTTATTATTTGTATTTATTTTTTTCTAAATAAAAAGAGTTTTCACTGTTTCAGGTTTAGCTTATAGAACTATCAATGTAGGAGTGGGAATTAAGAATAATTATGTAAATTATAAAACCTACATTAATCGAATACATTGCTCTCCAGTAACAAAAAAAAACAGTAATTTTAGTATGAAGAAGATTTGTATGCAATATTCCCCAATTTATCTTTTCAAGATGTCATATTTTAAACTGCATATTGATGTACTGTGCTGTATGTGTGTATGTTTGAAGTACTTTTAAACTAGTCAGTACAAGCGATCGATTTCAAATATATTGGATTTGCATTTATGCTTTTGCAAATATGTTTTCCAACTGTGGTTCTCTCACTGTACACGGTATCCGTCCCACTGTTTGAACGGCAGGTGTCCGACCAAAGCGGGCCAAGGCCTCAGATTAACAACGCTGTTTCAAAACACTTAATAATATTGCACAACGCTTCGGGAAATTCTTCCTTTGAGACCCTCAACACAGCTATCGTTTTCTCGGATTTCCATTTTGATTAAACACACCTTTTGCTACCCTTTGAGAATTGCAAAATAATTAGGTCAATTACTAATCACTATTGACTTAATGTCGAAATGCATTTAAAATGTTTACCGAGTAGTTAGAAATGTAAGCGATGTTCTTAGTACATTACATCGTAGAAATTTTGCTGAAAATAAAATTTATGAATATCCAAAAAGTAGAACAACCGCTGTGCAATGCGGATATTCGGTGGTTTAAAAAAAAATAATATTTCTCAATAGACTACCAAACTAAGCCAAAAAAAATTTGTGTATATTTTTCTATGATTTTTTCAAGTTTTGTGAATTTGAAATTACTCCGCCTGTGACGTCACAAGTTCTCCTCGAATAGTTTTACTGATTGGTGGGTTGGCTTCCCGTAAGCCGGAAATCTGTCATATTCGGAAGAATTAGTGACGTTCAAAGTATTTCATTTTCATATTTTTTTCTTACATTTTCAAAAAACTTGCCGTACAATTAAATGTTCTAATTTTTACCGCGCGTAAAAAAACATTTTTTACATCCAATTTCCCATAGCACTTAACTTCCTCATTAAAATCGACGTAAATATTTCGTAATCATAAAATAATAGTGAACACTTTTTGATAATCCAAAATCTGTGAATGAACAAAACCATTTTTATTATTCTGTACAAGGATTGATCTAAATATCTTTTGATGATCAATATACATAAAGCTTTCTCAAGTTATGATTCTTGATGAGTCTTAAATTACATATTTATCAAGCACACAAAACAACCAAACACTAAATTACTATTCGTATTTCGCTCAGTTTTTTGCCGAAATATTATAATTTAGGCACCGTGCGTAGACATAAAAATTGTAAATAAAATAAATAAAAATACTTATATATTTTGATACAAACACAATTTTGCATTCCCAAGATTTATAAATCACATTCTCAGTATAAGATATGGTATGGTTTATTTAATTTATTTTTTATCAAACACCTATTGATAAAATAAGCATCTTCTTAAAGTTATGAACCATTTAAAATCTTTTCATCGTGCGTGATTTTTCCTGGGGAGTTAGCTAACACTATAAAATTTATATCGCCCTGATAAAGGATGACTGTTATAACTTTTTTGATGAATCAACCCTCTTGATAAATACAATGTATGGCGGTAGACTGTAGGTAATGTTTGTCTTTTATGTACGAGAAACACAATAAATGATGGAATGCCTTTGTGCTGTTTCTGATTGATTAATTAATTTTAATTGTGGATTTTTTATTAAGTTTATTTTTCTGATAACAAAATGGAAAAATACGTAATTTTACTTCGGAAAAATGTTTTAGAATATTTTGTTAAAACAAAATAGTGTCATCTTAATGAGAAATGAAAAATACTTTTAAAAAAGAAAAATCTCTCTCGTAATCTTAATGAGAAATTAAACATTCTCTTAAAAAATAAAAATCACTTAACAGATAGATATTGCCGGCGCGGCTCAACGACGATGTGCTAACAGAATCCATAAATTCGATCGAATTGAAAGGCTACATTCAGGTTGTGAAAGCACAAAATTTACCTTTATAGTAAGGGTGCTTTTAAAAGATTTTTACGTAACAGGTGGCATTCATTTATTCCGAATTGACGTTTGTTGCTTTCGTTCAATTTATGACCCGTTGGGCTTAAGTAACCGAATAAATAATTATTATTATGGATAACTTATATAGCGCCATTTTCGTAATCAATGGCGCTTTACAGAGTGATTCTATTGTTAAATATATTTAATTGAAGCTTTTAAATTTGTAAATTAATTAAAGCAATTTATTTTGTTGTCGCATGCTACGGATTTATTCAAATGATTTAGAGAACAAGTGGGTTTTAAGTTTTTTTCCGAAACATCACTTCACTTTCACAGCCTCGCACCTCTGCTGGAGCATTCCATGCCATAGGGCCTGCGACCGCAAATGCGCGTTCACTAAATTTAGTGCGCTGTTTGCGTAGAGGTATAATAACTTTTCCTCTCGCCATAGACGTAGCTGATCTAAGCGTGAGACGCCTGTTAGCTAGTTCATCTGGAATGCACATTTCCCTTAGATATTCCGGATCAGAGCTGTGCAGTGATTTATACATAAGCCAACAGAGTTTATATTTGACCCTCTGTGGAAAACGCAGCCAGTGAAACTCAAATAAGTGTTCCCTTCTCAAAAAATAATAACATTCAAAGATTTAGCTACTTAAAAAAATTCTGTCTCGTTTTCTAAAAGTCTGTTGAGTAAATCTTTTTCGTATTTTATATGAATATTAACGACCTGTTTTTTCACCACTTCTTGCAAATGTACTCTGTATTTTTGTTGCTTTATGCTATTAATTGTTTTTATTGTAAGCGTGACCCACTTTACGGCGCATGAATAATTGTATCATTTTAGCAATGCATTGTAACGCGTTTTCTTATTTTTTTTAAAATAATTTTTTGAAACATTAAATTTTAAAGAAAATATCTGTAAAAAATATTTAAGTCACAAAAATAATCAGCATTTTTTAATTATATTTATAATAATAAATGACACATTCTTTAGCGGTATGCGAAACATGTAGTTAAGTCAAATCAATCTGAAGCTAGAAATTGTTAAAATGACGCGCGCGGCGTTCTATCGTATTTCCTAACCTGAATAGCATGATGTGATAAGAAAAATGAATTATCTACTTCTAAATAATCTAAATGATTGAAACATTTTTTTTTATATCCACCTAGTTTTTCAAATCACTCGATATTAGCAATTGTTTTGATTTGTTTTTTGTCTTAAAAAAATTACTGTGTGCATGACGATGAAAATAACACTTTTTGCGAAGTGTAATTTCGACCTGTCTATCATTGGATCCAAAATACACTTATACAAACTCAACACAATAGGAATTAAAAATAAAATAAAGAAATCGGATTGTAATGGCACCAGAATGTTTGGCTGCAGACCGACCCTTTAAATCATGTCATGCCTTCGTTTTCGTAAGTTCGTTCATAACCCATATAACTATCCAACTCTAATGCTATGAAACACATTCGCTTTTGTTTACACTACAACTTCTCAGCATTGCCAACAATGCCAACTCTACAGATCATTCGAAAGATCTACTTATTATTAAAATTATATACTTTTAATTATTCTACTTTTTTTGAGTGATTCGTTTTTATTTTTTGATTTCTTGTTTTTTACAATAAAGTATTACTATATTAGTAGCTACAGAACAGATGTTTTTAAACGTTGTGAAGTTGCTAGGAATTTTTCCTTTTAATTTTACGTTGTGTTAGTTAACTGCATACTTTATACTATAAGTAGTTATTTTTTTGTTTTGTAAATAAATTCTTCATTTTTTTGCCAATAAAAGCCGGTTTCGGCATTGAAACTGAATCTAACGATCTACAATAATTAAGTAAGATTTTACCGATCTTTCGTGGCAGATAATTTTATTTTTTTTTAGTGGGAAAATCTTGTTGAAAACTTGTGGGTGATGAATAATGAAAGAAAGTGGAAAAAAATGGTGAGTAAAAAAATCCTACCCATTCCCCGCTGCTCTATTAGAAATTGTCGTCCTCTACTAAATTTCACTTGATGGAAGTTGTCAACCCTAGTGGTAGGAAGTTCGCTCCCTATATAGGGGTAAATCGTCAAAAACACTATTTATGTTCGCTTTACTTTTTAACCCTTTTTTTTTCGCTTCGCGTTAGACAAGATAAACAAATCTAAATTCAATAACACCTAGCCCTTTTTTAAATTTTACTTTGAAGATGTAATAATTTCGTGTCCTATAAATTCAGTGCGTAGATGACAAATTAAAGGTGTCTTTCAATGTAATATTAAACGAAAATTTATCTGGAAAGAATAAAAAAATGATTATGAATTGAATTTATATTTTAATTATGATTTAACTACTACTACTACCATCACGCCATTTCCCCGTAGGGGTAGGCAGAGAGAATGGACCACCATACACGTCTATCCTGGTATACATTTCCAGCTTCTTCCTTATTCATATATCTTGTCATTTTCGCCCTTCGGTTCAGCCCGCTTATGACATGACTAAACTTAAGTTTTGGGTTTATCTGATCATGCCACGTCCTTGTTCGTCCTCGTCTCACGTTTCGTTTATTTTCGCCCTATATACTTGTTTTACCATTCTTTCGTGCATGAAAAAGAACTTGAATTGTTTAAAGTTTTTCTTACCGTTGATTTTAATAGGATACGCGGTTTGACTTCACACGAAAATATACCCGTATTTTCTCCCTGAATTATGGCACTAAAGCAATGATTTTTTTTACACACTATAGATATCCACAAATCCCATGTCCCTGTGGTTTAAAAAAAATATTAAACATAGATCATAATAACAGACAAATCTTCTTAAGTCAACAACTAGTTAAGGGTGAAGTCGGCTAGCAACCAGCAGCCATTATGCTCCCGATAGAGCTGAGTAAAAATAATTAGCATACATTTGAGCTGTGTCCTGAGTTCATTAAAAATGTCCTGAGACTCGATATTTCGAGATTCTTGAATGGAAGCCTTAATTCGTACCGAGCAAGTACCGGTAGATAATTCTGTCTCGTTGTTGAACAAATACTTGTTAGAACTTGATTTCCACTAACACGGCACACGGGCTAAGAATAAAAATAGGGTAGGATTAAAAACGGAATTCATTTTAGTATGAAATATTATTAGGAAAGCATAATTTTTCGCCTTTTTTTAAAAATCCGTCATCGCCCCTCTAGGCCTTCTGGCTTTCTACCGAATGCTTTCAGCGCCCACAAGGAGGCGTTATCGCCCTCTTTGATGAAGACTGACTTGGTTCGGTATTGTTCCAAAAATAAATAATTAAACGATATTTTGGTAAAGTATTTTTAGACAAGTACGAGCTTAAATAGTATAAATATTTTTTCGTTAAAAACAGCAAGGTAAAAGTTCTATCGAAAATTAAAGAATATTTTCGTACGGTTTTTAATCGGCGTAATAATTAGCAAAATTATTTCTTTATTTTATGGAAAGAAAAACAATATTCTACAGGGTGGTTAGACTCTCGAAACAAAACAAAAATTTGATTATAGAACAACCTCAGACCTGTAAAAAGGTCAATCATATTCAGTAAAACATTAACCGTTTTTCAGATGTATTTTTTTTCCCTCGATTTCGCTTTAGTTACCTAAAATTATGTTTTAGTCAATAAATAATTACTTTTTTTATTATTTTTCATTTTCTATAACGATAAAGGTTGAACCGGGTTGTGGTCCCGTGGCTAGCCTCGCGGGCACACAGATCAGAGGTTTGAGGTTCGCACCCCGCTCTACAACTTAATTCCCATTTTCTCATAGTGAGTTATCAATTTACAACTCAATGATCATAGCTTCTAAAATGGAAATATTTAGGTAATCATAGGAACGCAAATATTATTATTTTATTCATAAAAAAGGTGTCAAATACTTTACACAAAAAAAATAGGTATCGCATTATCGTAGGCATTTTTAATTAAGCTTCTCGGTGGTGCCCATTTTAATAATTATTTTAGAAAACAATGTAAAAGTCAATACCTAGAAAACGGTTAACATTTTATTGAACACGATTGGCCTTTATTGCGCATGCATAACAATAAATTCAATATGTTTTACTAACAAGTAGAATACAAATGTCATTTGCAATTTCAAAATTATATTGCTTCTTTAAAATTTTATATCGTTGATTCAGTAATACATAGAAGATATATCTTTAATCAGGTCCTGCTTCACAAAATTGTAAATAATACATTTTTAAGAATTTTTCGCGAATCGGGGCAAATTTACAGGTATGGGTCGTTCCTGATTGTGTCACTATAAACTGTATCTGTTCCCAATAAATTTATATTCAAGGTTACCAATAATAATTTAAAACTAAATAGTCAGCATCTAAATGTCTTCACTCAACTGCCCCTTTATCCATCTTTGGTCTTTTAGTCAGGCAACATGTTCGGCTAGTGACTTTTAAAAGCTTAGCCACCCTTTCAACTACGTCCGTTACTTCCGACCTTCTACGTATCTCGGTGTTTCTTATCCGGTCTGAAAGTTTTATATGTAGTATGGGTCATTCATGTTTTCCCCGTGCTACACGTTGCTGAAACTCAGCGGTCTGGTTATCTCTGGAGAATAAAATGTTATGGTCGACATACTTACGAGTATTTTCGTTGATTATCCTATGAGATGATTTTCAATATCTACACCACCACCGAGGATCAGATTTGTCATTAATTTGGTCTTGCTTGTGTTGATAAAGTCCCACTTTTCTATTTCGTCTCTTCTGTAAGCTCTTTTAGCAAGACGCGCGCTTCATCCCAGGTCTTCTGATATCAATACGATGTTGCCTGCGAATCGTAAGTTGATTAAATTGATACCGTCCACCTCAACAATACATTTCTCTTCCCAGTTCAGGTTTTAAATGCATTTTCCAAAACCGCAGCGAACTTACGGATATTGTATCTCCTTGTTTTACATCCTTTTTTATTGGAAACTTAGTGGTCTTGTCAAGTTTGACACTGGTTGTTGTATTATCGTAAATGTAGTTAATAATAAAGGTGGTAAATAAATAGACTTTGATTTTGCCTTCACCAAGAATTTACGTCTCAGGTGAGAAATATATTAATCTTAACAAAACAATATCGGGGGTTTTGTGTTGTGTTTTTTTAAAAAAAAATATTGATGGATGAAAAAATTGAGAAAGACATGAGTAGACCAAATCCAACAAATACTATAAGATCGGAGTGTCAAATATAAGAATAATCGGCGCGCGTGCATGATAACATGTATGAATGCTGAGAAATGTGATATGGCGTTCTATCCTCTATGTCTATCCCTACGGAAAAATGGCGTCATGGTTTATTTTTTTGTGTTTACAAAATAAATGGGGCGTGGTATTTTGTACTTGTTAATTATTATTTACTTATTATATAAATAATACTTATTTTCTACATTTCGTTATCGCTGATGGCACATATAGATAAAAATAATACAACATGACGTTGCCAACTAACTGCCTTTGGTGTGTATTTTACATTATTTTAAGAGCGTAACGAGAAACTGTAGATTCTAGTACTGGAATTTGATATCGTTATCAAAAAATTACGTTCAAAACTTATATTGATAAACATAGCTGACTTTAATAGCTTGCCTGTACTTATGTTAAATATACATAGTATTTTTGTTTGCATGAGTTATATATTTAAACAGGCAGTTAAAGAGATTATGAACGATAAACACGTTGCAAGTATTTTTATAAAGTATTTTTTCATTACAAGAGATGCTCGTTTATATTTTGATGCAAACACTGTTCGGATGAGATAACTGATCAGATTATCAGATAATATTGTGATGCGCAATATGCAGCAATTATTCTGTGCCCGGACAGATAACGAATACAGTTCATCATCATCATCAGTGGCGCTACAGCCGTTGAGGGCCCTGGCCTCCTCCAGAATCTATCTCCATTCCTCCCTGCACCATGCAGCTTTTCTCCTGACCTATTGCTCTAATATACTTTGCACATTATCCAGACATCTTAATTTTGGTCTGCCTCTGCTTCGTCTGCCTTCTGAAGTGGTATATTTATTTTTTTGGGGGTACGAATATCATTCATTCTGTGCACATGGCCTAACCATTGTAATCTTCTTATTTTAATGAATTGTGCAATATTTTGTTCGCCATAAAGTACCCCTGATTCATGATTAAATGGTCTCCTCCACACTCTATTTTGGTTGACAGCACCAAATATCTTCCTTTATATTATTTTCTTTAAAATACTAATATCATGTTTTCTTCATCTCTTTTGGTCAGAAGTTATAACCCAGCATTCGGCACCATATGCAATGACCGGTCTGGGGAGAGTTTTGTAAATAATAGTCTTAGTTTTTCTAGAGAGCACTTTGGATACAAGATGTTTAAACAAGCCATAATAACATCTGTTTGCTGCCGATAGCCGTGTTCTAATCTCGGTTTTATAATTGTTATCATTAGTAATTTCAGTACCGAGATTATTAAAGGAGTTGACATTGTCTATGTGGTATGCCCCAAAGTTAATTGTCTGCTGTTCATAATTTATTTGTGACTCTCTTTCTAACATATATTTAGTATTAGATGTTATTATTTTACGACTCATATCACTTGCTGCTATCTCTAGCTTTAAGAAATCATCTTTTAATCCAGGGACAGTTCGGGAGATTAAGTCTAGATCATCTGCATAGGCTCATATTTGGATGGTCTTTCTAAAAATAATAGTTCCCGTTGTTTCCACTCCTGCATCTCTCGTGGATTTGTCTAGAGCAATATCATGGCAGTCCATCACCTTACCTTAGACCGTTGTACGTCTGGAATGGATCTGATTTGCTGTTTTGACCATCACCAAGCATTGTGTTTTAGGCATTGTCATTTTAGTCAATCTTATTAGCTTTTTAGGAATCCCCAATTCAGCCATTGATTCGTACAACTTCGACCTCTTGATACTTTCATATGCGCTTTCAAAGAATACAGTTCTGTGTGTGGTAAAAGAACGAGTGTTCTTGACTCGGTGACCACTCTCTGTTAAAAATTCTGAAAGAGGAAATCGAGTGGAGATATTTTGCCTCGTAGTGTAGTAGTTGGCGCATTCGCCTACTAAGCTTAAGATCCATGCTTGAATTCTAATCAGGATGGACGTAAAATATTTATTTTAAAGGTAGTAATTACACGGCAATATTTCATTATTCCTTGACTAGCACCTAAATCGTAAGACTGATCACCTCAACTTTGATGTAAAAAAATATATCAAGGTACGCTGCATTTGAAGTGCCAATACAGTGCCCTATGCACCACCGGGAGCGGATAGGAAAATGATGATATGTTATTCACAAATTTGTTAAAATCTCATGCATGAGTACAGATCCTGCGCGCGTATACCTTGTAAAAATGAGGAAAAAATGCCGCTATCCCATTTATCTAGTAAGAATCCACCTGTTTTCTGATTCAAGATTTAATTATATTTTATTTAGAATCTGCGCGTGTGTAGTGCCCAGTGGTGTGCGCATAAGGCGTATTTATTGCGTATTGCTAACTGCGTATGCTCACAAAAAGATTTAGAGCCAGAAAATAAATCGTGGAATACATAAATTTACAAAATTATTAACCTAGCCGGACCGATGGGGGGGATTCGAATCCCCCATAGACCGATTTTAATTCGATAACTTAAGTATTATTAAAGCTATTTGCCGTATATTTTTTGCAATCGTGAAATAAAAGAAAGAAGCATTTTCCTGTTTTTGTTTTTAAATTTTGAAATAGTTTTTTTAAAAATATTTAAACAAAAAAGACGTCAATAATACAAGGGTTAATTTCACTTTTGATACATAAGCATTCGGCATACTAACAAAAATGAATAAAATACACGAATGAGTAAAATGTGCGTACGCGAAAACATGTATAAATTATTGCACGGTCATAAACACTTCCAGCGTTTTATTCTCCTGACGCCATATACAAGCAGGGGCTGGGGTCGTTTGGTCCCCTCGTTCGGATCATGTGTAATTTTTTGATGCTTAATGAGGGAAAGGTTAAAAAGATTTTTTGCTCAGAATTATGATCAATTTCTTGTTTGGTTTAATACGGCCGGGTGTGCACGCATTAATACTGCTGTGAAAAAAGAATGCCCGTCCAAAGGTTGGAACGCAGGAATTAATTACCTCAGTTATAGCCGAGCAGCGCAGCGGTCGCTTAAGTATGGTAATTTTTCCCATACAAAATATAAATACTTGTTTTTTCAAATTTGTCATTTATCGGCGCCTTAATTACACGTTTTTATTCAATGCTTCAACAGACAAATACCCTGTATATTTTTTACAGTGAATTCACATTATATGCCTATATGGGCTGGTATTCTGAATGCTCTCTAGGGGGTGACCCCGAAAGAGCGTCTAAAATCGCTCAGCTGATTTATTTAATTTAATTACAATACAACTTATTGTTTTCATTTTAATGTCTGTTTTCATGGTTACAGTTTGTATTGAAAATATAAATTGTGTTTATTATTTTTATTTATTTAGTGGCTTCTCTCAGTTAAATTTCTGCAAAAGGAAATAAGGTTGAGAATATTCCGCCTCATGGTGTACTGGGTCTCGCGTTTGCCTGCCATTAAACGAATAAAAATAAAAATACAATAAAAGTCAATCCACCCTATGTAATTTTATCGTACCCTGAGGATTTTCACGACTGTCTTCAACAGGCCATAAGGTTTAATTATAAAATATTACAAAATCTACGTTGCTTGTCTTCGTTACCAATTTTTTCTCCTGTAACCTAAAAACTTGATTGTAATGATTTTAAATGTTATTGAGTTAATTCATAATTATTAATTGGATTGTTATTATTTAATTAATATTATAAATAAAATAACGTAACGTATTTAGAGAATGTTCCATTAAACGTATACACCAAACTGCCCGGTAAAATCAACGATATCAAAAGACGTAAATCCCAAAATATGACTCAAAGACTTTTTACCTAGAACTTCTCTAGACAGGTTATGCGAAAATAACATATATCTATATGTGTTTAATGTATCGTCTTCATTGTTTGCTTTTTGTCTTGTTTTGATTTTTTATTTGTTTTATAAAAATGTTTGTCCCCTTGTCTTAACAAATGTATTTACCTTTTTTTTTCACAAATATTTTTTTACAACTCCCGGTAATGCAATGCATTAATTATATTTAATATAAATGTATAATTATAACATAATACTTAAATTGATGTATTTTGTCAATTAGAACCCTCGCGTTATTTTTTTTATTTTTTACCTACGAATATAACTGTTTTAAAAAAAAAAATCAATTGTAGTTAGCCTTTTTTCACTTATATTCGTAAGAATCTCAATCAATATGCAATATGCATGCATAATTTCATGGTGGTGAAATGTTCGTCTTTTTAAAAATATACGATATAGGTGCATATTAAGAAATATTCGGATTACATACTTAATTGTTTAATTTGAATTATTCTATTATTTCATACTATGTACTACATGATTATTGTGCGCTGCTGTGCTTATTTCTGTAAATTATTATTTTTTTGTAAAAGGTTCTTTGAACCGTTGATGTATAAATAAATAAATAAATTAATCAATTTCGTGGGGGGTTGTATCTAAAAACGCATAATATATAAATGAGACCATATTTCCAAAAAGTCTTCATATTATCATTACGTTATGAATTATTTACAATAATTATTTCTAGATTAATCAGTTGTAAACAAATAAAATTTGTTCTACTTTTTTTTTATCTTGGCCTCATTCTCACGATATTACTTAGGTACTCTATTACTTGCGATTCTCTCAGTACATTTTTATAAGGTATTGTTGACTATTATCTGATAAATCATATCTACGCGTATTCGTTTTTTGTATACTTATAATATAACGTTGTTTTGAATATTTTTTTTTTTATTGGTATTGTTATGTGAATTGTTGGCTAATCTTTAAATGTGTGAATGTTAAGTTGTGCAAGTTGTACAATTACTATAGACGCAGCTTTTTGTTCATCGCTAACTACTCTTTATTTGATACAGATTACGATAAATATAGGGAACAATTTTATGTAGGAAATGTGGAAGTCTAGGCAATTAGGGGGCTTTCAAACTGTCGTTGGCCGGTTAGATGTTAAATGATCAATTTATATACTGTGTAACATTCACCATTGTGCCTATGTTTTTAAACGCTCTTATCTTAAGATTTGTATAACCCCAGATGTTTGTCAGGAACCCAACATACTAGTATTTTTTCAAATTGTTTTTTATTTGGTAGACAGTTTAAAAAAAACAAAACCTTGTATATATTAAAAATATATGTATATTTTTAACCACTTATTATTTATTTAATTACAGACCAGTTTCTGCGCTACTTTGTGCTTCTTTATCAAGGCATAATTTAGAAATGAATGTAATTCTGTTTAATAATTTTAAGTGTCTTCCAAAATCTAGCACCTATGAATGTAAAAAAAAAGTTTTGTTTTGTGTTTGTGGAGGTGTGGAGTGAGGCGGTTTTATATTCGATCATTTGCACATGTTTTCAGCATAAAAGACAGGAGCTTCAAAAATACTTATTTTGTTGAAATTATGTTTATATATCCCTGGGAGACCCTCGACGGGGGAATATTTTTTTAATCATTATATATTATAATTTACATTTCAATTTGTTGATATATGTTATTGGAAAAACAACCACCTAACGCAGATAATGGTGGTTACGCTTTTAAAAATACCTACATTTTTGCTTAATGCCGCTCATCTTAATAATTATGGATTTTAAAACAGTTCAGTTGTCCATTATGAACCAACCTCCCGCATAATACTGTGTTATAATCTTGATACGAGCGTTGCTGTATGAAGTAATATCGAATCACTGCAGTCGCTTGCAACTCATTTGAATAGGTCAGCACTTCACAACCTCTTAAATTTTAAAATTTAAAGTATGTTTTACAATAAATTAGGTCGACATGTAAATCGTGGACTCATTATTTATAAAAAAACCCTCACATATAAAAGTAAGTAAATTATTATAAATGATCTGCAGTTTTAATTTACATAAAAACTATATATTAAGGCTTTTAATCGCACAGCTGATTTCCGATTTTGGTATTTGCGAGATTAAAGATTTTCAATCCCGCGGGATCCCGGTATTAGCGGGATCCTACGTGTATCACCGCAGAACTTAAATGATATGTATTTTGTGTCCAGATATTTTTTTTTTAAATTTATTATATAAGGTAATTTATAGGTATTAGTCGATACAATTCCACATGCATATACACCTATGGACAAAAAAAGTTTCCACTTACCTGCTATCCCTAACTCTAAGTTTTCCTGTACCAGGGCTGGTATTCCGAACGCGTTTACAGCGCGCTGAATTGCGTATTTAGTACCTAAAAACGCGCTATAATTTCGTTTGGAATACCAGCCCAGGGGCGAACCGTGTATCGAAGCGATTTTACGCGCTTACCATTATATTTGACCATCCATAATAATGTTTTACGGTAACTTTATTTCCAGAAAAACTAACAATTAATTACTATTTCTTATAAATCATTGCCACCATTTGTATTTTTCTCCAAAAATAAATAAATCTATTAATTTATTTATTTCACATAAGCGCTCCTAGCGCTAGCAATGAGCCAAGAAACTAGGCGATTACTCCAGCTTTTTTCTTCATACAAATAAGTGTACCATATTTTAAACATTCCTAACCCAGTGGCGGGATTTTTTTCCTAGAGTAAACTTTCGGATTAGACAAATTCTTTGAAGATTTTCGATTTGGAAAACAGTATTTTAAACATTATTTCTTAATAAATATTTTCCTTTGAGATAATACTTTTGACACATAACTCGCAACACATGTGGTGTTCGACGCGGTCGTTTTTGGCATTATTCTTTTCTTGAACAAATCGGCCAGTTGACATTTTAATCGTAATGACAATACCCAAAAGCGTTCCAAATTTTAAGTTTGGTTTTTAGTTTAACAACAAACGTGGAATGGACGGTTTCAGTAAGCCTTCGCAATTGTCTACCCGAGTACCTACGGCTCGTTGCATTGCTGGAATATGTAGCTAAAGTCGTGGTCAATAATCGTAAAATGTTTTTTCTCCATATGGGCGACTTTATTAGGTTATTACTCTTCGGTATTACCTGAACCGTAAAGCATTCATTCACCTTATGCCATGAGTCATGATAAGGGGGTGCACATGGTTTGGGTCCACTGCGGATAGTCCTATGCACCTACAATATATTACAGTTTTGGAGAATCATGGATTTCCCACTCCAATTCAGTTCAAATCCTGTATTCCAAGATGATTCCGCCCCTTGCCGTCGAGCTCGTACCGTGAGTAGATAACTTTATTTTTTTAATGAAAACTTTTGTAACTTAATCTGTAATATCATATGTTTGTTAAAGGTTACTGAATTCAAAGAGTCTTTTGAAGTTACATCATTGGGCCTGGAAACAGCCCGTAAAATTTATGGGCAATAATAATGAAACAAAAAAAACGAAGAAACGGGCCAAAAACACCCAGGAATTGAACGAAATCATTAACCATGTTTGGGTATATGAAATATCATTGAATATTACAAATAATTTATGTTTGTCAATGCCAAAAAGAATTTCTTTAGTAATTAAGAGGAAAGATGAAATAACAAAATATTAAAATACCGTTGAACCCAAAAAATTGGTTTCATTTTTGTATGCCTCTATTTAAAATATAAGTCTGTTTATCCTTTACACAAATATATTAAGCAAATGTAATTGTTTACCAGGGAGAGTAAAGACACAGTTCCATAAATCAATTACGTCGGATAAGAGAACAATGGTATCGAAGCTACTACCTGGAAAAAACCCTATTTGTAAATAATATCCTTAGCTTTTATTTTTATTTTTTTCTTGTAAATATTACTCATGCACCAGGTCTAACAAAACATGTGGTAAAAAAATTCAAGCAGATAAGGAGTATTAAAATTTATTCGCTAATAATTTTATTATGAGTGCTACCTTTTTTTGTACATCTTTAATTACAGAATTAGACAAAATAGATGAAATTACATTTGTTGTTGTGTTTTTTGTTTTTTTTTTTAAATGTTTTTTTTATTTCTTATACAATACAAAATAAGTTGTGCTTGTGTCTTGTTAACTAAAATTTATTCCTAAGAGATTATTCGCAAAAGTTGGAAGAATATCATGAAATATGCCGATTTTGTTATTTCGGCAGTATATTTATTTTTTTATTTATATATTTTAAAGAAACAAACAGTCGACAATGATATAGTAACATTAAAAAAAAATATTTGTTATATTCCCGACATATACGGGCCAAACGTATGTGGTATGTTCCATTACTTGAAAGCGTAGGCAGTTTAAATACGTCCCGATGTTTGAGTGGTCACAATCCCGCATTTATTTGTATTTGATTGAGGCGGTTAGTATCTACTTTATAGTTGAATAATTTATAGATAAATTTTATATCTAAAACAACGCGGCGTTTTGTAAGGAAATGAAAATCCATAAGACTTAAAATTTTTGAATTTGAACGTGGTCGTGGGTTAGAAATTTCGTACATGCATAAAAGACTCTCCGTAGCGTAAGCCATACTCCAGATTACTGCGAATCAAACTTATTGTAATATGTTTTCAGTTAATTAGAGATAGGAAATAGTGAAACTGTAACATGCTGTTAAAATATATGATACTAGCGGACCCAACAGACGTTCTCCTTCCCGAACGTTAGCTTGCCTGCTATTAGCTTGGAAAAAGACTTTTCATTGATAAGTGGGTACTTGTTTGTGACTTAATTCCAAAACTTAAAATTGTTAATATTTTATTGAATTTAAGTAGGTACCTATGTAATTGTTTGTGGATGAATTCCAAAACATAAAAGAAATATTTTTTCAAATTTGGCATTATTTTTGCAAACGTCAAACTCCGGTCTTCTCACCAACAGAGGGGTGTACTTATTTAGGAATACGATTTTTAAAAATGTATTGAATTTATCTTATTATTATATCATTTTAGTATTACCAAAAATCCAGTAAAAATAAATAAATGGGTAGAAATTATAAGGAATTTAAGGAAAGAATCTGATTGAGATCCACAAAAAACAAATGCTGTTTGTAAATACAGTGGTGCCTCACACAACGAACTTAATTCGTTCCAGGAGCAAGTTCGTTATGCGAAAAGTTCGTTATGTGAAACGCGTTTTCCCATAACAATACATGTTAAAAAAAATAATTCGTTCTGTAGCATAAATATGGTAAGATGACATAAAAAAAGATAAATTTTTTGTTATTATTTTTATTTAGATACATCTAAAAACATAATGAAAAAAACACACATTTTTTAATTTTAAGAAATAATCGAATCTTGCACATCTTCATCCATTTTCCGCTTTTTGGCCGATGGTGCAGTGAAAAACCTGTCCAAAGTCGTTTGTTTCTCTCTTTTCTTCAACATCTGCCGGAAATAACGGACAAGAGTATCGGAGTACAGGTCGTTGATCCTGTTTGCTTCAGCGGAATCCGGATAGTGGGCATTGGTAAACTCCTGAACTGCTTTCCATTTGACCAGGATGTTCTTGATGTCAGCAGTTGGAATTGGTTGATTGTTTGATTGTTGCTCCTCGTTATCAGATGACGCTTCCCTTTGAGCATTGTCCTGTTGTTGGGCCAGAAGTGTTTGGAGCTCTTCAGTTGTCAGCTCTTCTTTGTGTTCCTCAATAAGCTCCTCTACATCCTCTTCAACGATTGCTGCGACACGTGCGTAAGTTAAGCGTACTGCTCAGTGACTAACGACTGCCTGCGCGGAAGGATGCAATAAATCGGCAGTGATCGTGTGAAGTGGGCGACTTCGTTGTGTGAAGCGAAGTTCGTTGTGTGAAGCGAAGTTCGTTGTATGAATCGTGAAATGAACGAAAAGGAAGTTCGTTGTGTGCAGCGTTCGCTGTGCGAGGCGTTCGTTATGCGAGGCACCACTGTATTCAAAAACAAACTTTTTTATACACATAAAAACAACATCTTTCCAATTTTTAGCAAATGCATTCTCCTCGAATGCAATCCTGATTGATCGACGAATAAAACATTTTATGCTCCTTACTTCTTTTTTACATATTAGATTAAAGATTTTAATATTTACGAACACACAGCGTAATGAACCATATTTCTCTGAAAACCGCACGTAAATCGGTTAAGCCGTTTAGGAAAAGTTCAGTGACATCAGACGCACAGAGTAATTATATGTATAAAGATGACAGTTGACAGCTAAAATAAAAGTCTATGATCAACCAAATAAAGTTTTTTTTTTTTTAATGAAAATATAACTTAATTATTTTTTTATAATCGAAGACAAAGCTAATTATTATTACCCGGCTGCAGTCGGTATTCGAGCGCTCGCGTTCGCGGCGAGCGTCATGATGCTGCTCCCTACTTCCGCGGGATCTCGCACCGCAATCTCGCTCCGAGCGGGATCAGAAAAGCACGCGGGATTTTGGTATACCGAGATTTGAAGCCCTGCTATGTATGTTATTTAGGAGTATAATTGATCGATGGTTGCTCCCATGTTAAAGTCATGAATAAGGAAATCGAGTGGAGATAAGTTGACACGTTCGCCTACTATTAAAGTCCCGGGCTCGATTCCTGGCAGGGTGCGCTTGAAATATTGATTCTAAATGTTTTTTGAACTGCAATATTCCGTTGTTCCTGGACTGGCAGCTGAAGCGTATGACTGATTACCTTGCTTTCATTCAACATATTACCGAACTGTGCTGCATTTGGTTTACCTATGCAGTGCCCTATGCCCCACTGGATGCGGAAAAGGGGGATGATGATTATAATTCATTCATTGATTTACCATAGAGCGCTTTAGTCTAGTCGGGAATCTTTTCATCGGGTGCTTAAAATGCTCATTGGTTATATTATACTACTACTACCATCACGCCATTTCCCTGTAGGAGTAGGCAGAGAGAATGGACCGCCACACACGTATATCCTGGCATATATTCCTAGCTTCTCCCACATTCATACATCTTGTCATACATGCCCTTCGGTTCTGTCTGCTTTCGACATGACCAAACTTAAGATTTTGGTTTATCTGATCATGCCACGTCTTCCTTGGTCGTCCTCGTCTCACGTTACCGACCATTTTCGCCATATATACTTGTTTTACTATTCTTCGTCGTTCATTCGTTCTACGTGACCAAACCATCTCGGATACCCTTTCTTAATCTTATCAATTACACTTGACTCAGATTTACACTCTCGCCTGATTTCATCATTCGTAACCCTGTCATACATGGTTTCCCACACACCGCGCTCACTCGACGTTCATCTCGGTAAATTTAATTAAGTAGTTACAAATCTAATAAATGTCAATCCACAATAATTTTACCGTGCCGTTTAGATTAAGATGATATATGTGTGAAATAGGCTATTCTCCGTCGGGTATCACGCGGCTAGTTTGTTTATTTGGAAATTCTTGTAAGTACAGACTTTACTATTTTTTTTTAAATTTGAATATTTATTTATCAACCTTTACGGATTACATTCATTTTTCAAAAAATAATATAAACATTTTTCATTCATACTCTGTTGTTCAAAATAATATTTTTTATATCTTTTGAAAAGTTGTTTCAGTCTTGTACAATTGTTGTTTCAGTCTTGTACAAATCATTGTTTAAGTTTTGTACAATTTTTTATTTGTTTTTATTTTTGGACTGTGTTCTATTATTTTTTATCTTACATAGCTGCTACTTTCATTAAAAGTGTTTTATTGTATCGAAAAACGGAAGTATATTGATGCGAACTTTCGATTTCGTCTAGTGCCGAATTATGGGAATGCGTTCAGGTGCAAAGTAGCAGTTTTCGTTTTCGATGGCACAATAACCCCCTTTCGCGCTGACAATTTGAACATGCGGTAAGAAAACCCACTCTTACTTTCGTCTGTGCCACTTTCTGGAGAAATTATGATAACACTGTGTTGGCAGAAACCGCTTTCGATATCTGCAGAGCTTCTCGGCGTATCTCCAGCAGGCGATCATCTTTCGCTTTCGTTTGGCGCCAAGCACGCGACTCACCCATCGCACTGTGTACCGGTTACAGTAACGATGACACAACTGCCGTTATGACTGCACAAAAGGCACAGTGTTCGCTCGTATGTAGTGGAAACAAGAGCGAAATACAATGTCGACAGCATTAGAGTGACATAAATGTTGTCCGCCTCGTGGTCTGATGGTCAGCTCGTTCGCCTACCATGCAAGAGGACGCGGGTTCAATCCCGACATGAATGCCATAAAATATTTTTTTGAGAAAGTTTTTTTTTGTTTTTGAATATTTTATAGTCCCCTGTACCTACTGGCACCTGAAACGTATAACTAAGCATCTTACCTTTATGAAATAAAAATTATTAAGATACTCTATTGTTGGTGTACCAATGCAGTGCTCTATACACCAATAGGCGCAGAAAGGGAATGATAATGATCAGATTCATGTTTTGGACCAACGAAATTACGGAACTAAGGCATCATAGCCAATCGCGTGGATTCTTATACAAGACATATACTGATACGCTCAAATATAACCCGGAATTCGTAATAAAAAAACCGCTTTCATGATATTGTTTTTTTAAGGTTGGTTGACCAGGACTGTCATCGACATACGTGTCAATTTTTAGCGTGATCTGTCTCGTAGTTTGTTAGTGGCAGCTGTGTAAACAAATCGATTTTTTTAGTGTTCCTCGATTTTTACGAAATTAGTTAAGAAAAGATTTTTCCTAAAATTTTGTCTGACCAACTAAATTTCATGCGGAAACGCATTGAAAATGTCACAAAAAGCGTATGAGGAAGTCTGCTTTATCGCAAACACTTGCTTGCCATATCCTCGTCGTCCGGCCACATCCATTTCGGAAGAAAACATAAAAAAAGTTAATTGTAGGGTATTTTTTTTTTCAGAAAAGGTATGAGAAAATTAATAATAATGAACTGCTTTGAAACGTCACATGTGAACGCCTGTTTACAACAACCAATCAATTAAAGCTTGTTATGTTGTAGTTTTCGGTTTCTGGGCCAGCCATGTTTTTCGAAGTTTTGCGTATTTTGACAATTAGCGGGTACGGGGTTCTACTTTTAAATGTCAGAAAAATACACCGAAACTCGTGACGTCCCGGGTGGTGTAATTTCGTAGTTTCGGTGTGAATTTTTAAAAATTACATTTTTTTAAAGAAATCATAGCGATTATCGCACGATAAATAAACAGACTACAAAGACAAAATAAAACATTTAAATTATTTGATAACCTCCCTTATCTAACACCAACTAAAGAACTCTTTAAACTAAATAATAAATTTAACTGAACTTTTTCAACTAAATTCCTTAAAATTTATTCATAAATTATCCACTGTAACATTGTAGATAAAAATTAACTAGGGACTGAAATTATACAATTATCTACCAGACAAAACTAAATGAAAGACTCAGACAACCTTTACTAAAGATGCTAAAAATATTATCTTCAACAATAGAGTATGAATTTAAAAAAGAAAAAATATTTTGTTAAAGGATTTAATAATCCGTAAGGGTTTATTTATAAATTAATTGTAAATAAAAAAATACTTATTTTCAGGATCCTCTATTCTTCGAGTCCTTAGCCTTGGCGCTGTCTCGCCGATCGTTGCTCACTAACAGTATTGGTGTCTTTACATTTGAATAATTTACTATCAAATTCATACCGTTACTGCACACGCTCTATAAATGAATTATTCAGTGATGTAAACCGTTTAAAATAGAATGCGAATGCTTTAATTCGCCCGTACAAATGTTCGTTGCAATTTATCATCACCGTTTCCCCTTTCGCGCCGAGTGTTGCACAGGGTTCTGCTTTAGTGCGTAGATGCAGCGTATTTCGATCATCTGTTACATGGTGATCAATATTACGCCTCAGGTGCCAGTCTAGGGGCAGTGAAATATTTCAGTAAACCTTTATAAGAATAAATATTTCACATTGCCCTTGCCAGAGATCGAACCTAGAACCTCGATATACAAATTACTAATGCAGTGCCTAAAATTTTATAAACTGAAAACAGAGATTTGAAGAATTATAGCGACTTTGTTCGGTAATATCTCTTGTTAATAAAAAAAAATCATTCAAATTTAGGATCTAGAAATTCTAAATTTTTGGTGTATACATTTATTTCCCTACTCGAGTTGTGGTCCCGTGGTAGTGTTGCGGACTCAGGATTAGGTTCGAGTTTCGAATCCCGCTCTAACACAAGTAACTTGATTCCCCCTTTCCGGCACGGTTATTTACTATTTAAAAATATTTTATTTTGGCTATGTCCAGGCGGATGAAGAATACAGTTCTGTGTGCGCAATACAACCAGAATCCAGGACAAGCGCTTTCGACTTGATGGCTACTCGGGGAAAAATCCCGAAAAAGGGAGTTGAGTGGAGAAAAGTCCGCCTCGTCCGTATTCGTCCTGAGCTCAATTCCTGGGAAGGTTAACACAACATTTGTTTATAGGATTTTTTTATTTTTTTTGCACCACAACAGGCCAGAAGGCCTAATTACAGTGGTGAATTACATCACAGAGCACCCAGGCTTGAGAAAAACCACATTTTAATTTTTGTGTTCTCACCGGGAATCGAACCCGGAACCTTCCGTGCGTGAGTCAAGCGTCTTGACCGCTACACCACGGAGGCCGCCAATGATGATTTACACTGCAGTATTTCTCTGCCCTGAACTAGTTTAGAAGCGCAAGACTGATCACCTTACATTCCTGTAACGCATGATTGAGAAACACCCCATGTACTTGACCAATGCAGTGCCCCGTGCATCTAGCGCGGAATGGGGTTTGATGATGATGATGATTTTGAAATGCTCTCAAAAATGAAATATTTAGGTAAATCGTAAAATTTCCTTTCCAGACATAAATACTCTGGTGGGTGTGTATTTCCACAAGCCTCTAATCTCCACATTCAATTTCCACAGTGGTCCTTCCTAAGCACAGGAATTTCCTAGCTAGTTGGGACCTGAAACAATGAAATTCTGTACATTTTAAAACTGTGAAATAAATAGTCCCAAATAAAACAATTAAAAGGCAACATGCCCACAGCCGCGTGATAACTGTGGTCGACTCTCTTGCCGAACACCTTCGCAATAACTTTCGCCTTCACTTGTCCCCCTTTCTTCGCTACGCCTGCTGCTAGTTATCGCTCGCGTATTGTTCGTGATCGCTTTCTTCCAATATGAGTTTTATGCAATTCAAGAATCTCGCGGCCACGGAGGTCGCCTGTATTGCGTAAGGCCCCTTTTTCTTCTCGGAATATGGAATCGCTTTGCACCTACCTATTCGTTGATATTTTATTACCATTTTGTAATAATACATTGATTCCGTAACGTAATACCTATATATGTCAGCTTCGTGGTGTAACGGTCAGCTCGTTTGTCTACCGCGCAAGAGGTCTCTGGTTCGATTTCCGACATGGTTGATGTGAAATATTTAGTTAAGAGGGTGTTTTCACACTAGAATATCTTATAGTCCCTAGACTGGTACCTGAAGTGTAAGACTGATCATCTAACCTTCATCTAGCCAAAAATGATCAAGATATTAAGATAGATAAAGTTTTGTAAAAAAAACTTTTTAAAAACACTGTAAAATGAAACATTTTTCAGTGTGTAATAAGTTTATGTACCTTTAATTATGTTCATGTTATTGCCATCAAAATTTTGAATCGTTCAACTATATTATGAAAATCTCTCTCCTCTAGTCCTCCACACTATTTTATCATCCCTTAACCTTAATATTGTTGTCTTATATATATTTTTTTCTTTACTGTGTAACGTGGTCTCTAATTACATTTGAGAAAAACTTTAACTGGCTGGATGTATGTACTATTTTTTATATTTTATATTTTTATAAAACAACTGTTGTTTTTCCTTAATAAATAAAATAAAATAAATGCGCTGCGATTGGTGTACCAATTCAGCGACCTATGCACCATTAGGTGCGGAAAGGGGATGATGATACCTATATTGAGTACAGCATGTGTTCTCAATTTTAACAGTGCATTAAACGTGTGTTATTTCCTAAATAAACATTACGTCAACTAGGACTGGAAACTAGGAAATCGTGAACTACTTCAAATATAATAAAAATCAATGCGACCCGGCTTGGACACGTGCTACGGACGGCTCAGGAGAACCTCAAGCCTCTTCTTCACATCTGCTGCGGGCTCCTGCCGTCCTGGAAGGCCGTCGATGACGATCTTTCTGATTTATTCGGTGAAACTAAGGGACGCGGAACTGACGTGGGTGGAAGCAAGAGTGCTGGCTAGCGATAGGTTCTCTCAGAGGCGTCTGGTGATGTCCACATTCTCCACTTAGAGGCGGATGTGGAAAAAGATAAAAACATCGTCATTTAATAAGTGTAATAAGTGTATTGTTTTTTTAATATTATTATTTTATTAAATCATACAATTTTTTAGTATTTTTATTTATTTAACTTTTTGTACATTGGCGGGCTTATTGCCAAATGGCAATTTCTTCCAACCAACCAATAAAATAAAAGTTTTATTTTTATAATTCAAGTTACAGAACATATTCAATGGAAAAAAATATTAAAAAGCTAAAGATATATAAAAATAGAAATAAATGTATTTGTTTATAAATTACCTTAAATTAAAACTATTACTCAATGGGGAAAAGGAAAAAAGAGGAAAGAGGAAAAAGGAAAGGAGGGGAGATTAAGGAAGAGAAAGGAGATTTTTCTTCAGACGTGATTTACACAGAGATAATGTAATAACATCTTTGATGGTGGATGGGAGATCATTCCACAGTCGAACCGCATGGACACCATATGAGTTAGAGAAGAAAGAGGATTTGTGGATGGGTATTAAGAGAATGCCTTGAGAATTAGAACGAAGAGGTAAACCATGAACTGATAAGCGCTGAAATTTTTCACGCTGGTATATAGGAGCGTTAGGACTATGAAGTACATTGAACAGAAGTGAGAGAGAGTGATAGTCTCTCCGCTGTCTAATTTTGAGCCATTTCAGTTGCCTACGATAAGGTAAACGGCTGTAATACTGACCGTGCCCGTATTACTGATCTATTTCAACAAAAACAAAGATAATAGGAAAAAGCAAAAAAAAAAACACATTTATGAATATTGGCAACACTAGAACACAGCATCTGTTAATTGTTCACACTTGTTCTATGGTTGACATTCGAATTTTTCTGTTTAAAAAATCAGTTAGAGTTTGGACACCCGGTGACTAACAGCAGTACACAGGAAATCCTTACGAGGTAAGCCTAATTTTCAAAGTTTACTTTAAACCATATATTTTCTGTATTCAATTGTTATTCAGTTATATTTCTATTCAGTCAGTAGGATTTGACTCTTGATATTTCATAAAACAAAGTATTTGTAAGATATTTTTACTATTTGTATCATAAATTTTAAAAATAAAAGTGGTCAGTATTACATCCAACCATTTTTTTGACTGTTTCTTTTACTGACCTAAGCAGTCAGTATTGCATCCGGCTGATATTTTAGTCGTTTTCTTTACTGACCTATGGGTCAGTAATAAGTTCAGTGAGAATATTTCAAAAATTTAAATTAGTTTGATTGAAACAAAATTAAAAACACATTTTTTGTGTGATTTGTAGAGCACAAAGAATTTTGAATTAGGAAATGTAGTTCTGACTTATATATTTTTGCTTTATTTTAATCTTATAAATGAGTAAAGTTAGTGGTCAGTAATAGAAACAAATTTCGGTCAGTATTACATTTTATAATCTGATGTCAGTATTACATATTATGTCAGTAAATAAGTTCTGTGCCGAGACATATTTTTACATATTTATTTTGATTTAAAATAAAATTAACAAAGTTATTTCCAATGTAATATTTAAATACGCATTTTTTAAATAACGGAACATAAAACTTAAATTTTACTTGTAAATTGATCCAATATCTGACTACCAAACACTATTGTATACGATGTATAAATAACACAAGATAAAATTAAGTAAAACTGGATTTCAAAACATACGTTTTAAGCTACTTTAGATGGAATTTTTGAAAATATAAATTTCATAAACCTTTTGTTTTAGATATGATGGCGCCTAAAAGAATGCAGTATAGTGAACAGTCAGTGAAAGATGCGTTGTTAGCTGTGGAAAAAGGAATGACAATATACAAGGCCAGCAATTTGTATAAAATCCCAAAAACAACATTGTTATACAAGAAAAAGGGCAAGTATCCTGTAGAAAGAATAGTTGGACATCCTACAATTCTAACTAATCACGAAGAACGTCAGATAGTCGATTGGATAATATTTATTGGAGAAAGGGGATTTCCGGCGACCAAAGACCAGTTACTTGACAGTGTTCAATTACTATTATTGAAATTAAAACGCGAAAATCCCTTCAAAGACGGAAAACCTGGCAGGCGTTGGTACGAAGGATTTTTAAAAAGACACCCTGGCATTTCGCAAAGAGTGTCACAAAATTTAATTAGAGCAAGGGCGAACGTAAGCGAAAAAAATTTAAGGCAATGGTTTTCTACTGTTAAGAACTATATCGATGAAAATGATTACACAGATGTTTTGAATGACCCAAAACGCATTTATAATTGTGACGAAACTGCTTTTTTTTTAAGTCCGAAGGAGTCGTCTGTCATAGTGAAAAAAGGTTCGAAATCTGTTTATAATTTTATACACAACGATGAAAAAGAATGTCTTACTACACTTGTGATGGCTAATGCAGCAGGAGACCTCCCCCCCCCAATGATAATTTATAAATATAAAAGAATACCACTTTCGCTAGCCAGAAAAATGCCACATGGTTGGGGAATGGGCAGATCTGATTCCGGGTGGATGACTGGAGAAGTGTTTTATGAATATATAGGAAACGTTTTTTTTCCATGGCTCAAAAAGAACCAGATAGTATTTCCTATAATTTTATATGTTGACGGGCATTCGTCGCACATGACTTTGGCGCTCAGTAAGTTTTGTAAGGATAATAAAATTATATTGATTGCTTTGTACCCAAACGCAACTCATATATTGCAGCCCCTCGATGTAGCCCTATTCCGTCCAGTCAAATTAGAATGGAAAAAGAGAGTTCACCAATGGAAAATTGATAATGAGGGTAAAAAGCTTATGAGAGAAGATTTTGCCCCTTTATTAAAAACTGTATTAGAAACAGCTGGTAATATGAATACTCTTCAAAATGGATTTAGGACTTGTGGGTTGTATCCATTTTCCCTAGAAGGAGTCAACTATAGAAAACTTGATTTTAAAAAAGCGCGTCCTTGCACGTCAACACCATCATCGTCTTGTCCTAAGCACGTCGTTACTTCTCAAAATCTGTTGAAAATTCCTAACAACAAATACAACGCCGTATTTCTACGTTTATTTGAAAATTTACTGACAAACAACCAAATTGATGCATTTAATGATCAAACAAATGATACATGGAATGGTCCAAAGGAAGACGAAAATTTGTTCTACATTTGGAAAATTACGAAGAATTTAGTCAATGAAAATATCGGATTGGTCACAGGGAATAATGACGAATGTCATTTAGGGTATGAAACTTTCGTTAACAACGATACGTTGAATGAGTCTCTCATAGCGTTTGACGATAGTTTTTGGTCAACAACAGGTGATGAATCTGAAATTATGACAATTGTGGTAAAAGATAGTGAACTAATTCCCGAGAAAAACAGTGAACCAATGTCCGTTTCTCTTACCGCAAATTTAGATCGAGAACTCCTAGAACAAGCGGGCACAAGCGATACTAATCTCAATGAAGCGACGCCTTGTAAAACTCCTAATTCTAAAACAATTATTAATGCTCTTACGCCCTTTAAGCAGTGTCTGTTTTGGCCAGAAGATAAAGTGGTAGAGAAAAAGAAAATTACAAAAAGAATTCCAACTGTCATTGTTTCATCAAACGATTATATTAACTACCAGCAAAAGGTCAAAGATGACAAAATGAAAAAAGATGAAGAAAAATTGGAAAGGAAAAGATTAAAAGAGGAGAAAAAAAATGTGGTGCTTGAGAAGAAACAAGGAAAGATAAAAAAAACAGAAGTGCAACGGAGTTGTTTAAATGACTTTGGCGGTTATAAATTGAATGAGTATGTAATTGTAAAGTTTGAAGAAGAATATTTTCCAGGGATTGTGGTGAAGAGCAAAGATAATGGTTCCGCCTTAGTCAGAGTAATGGTTATGAGTGGCCAGAATTGGAGGTGGCCAGAAAAAGAGGATACTATATGGTATTCTTCTGAAGAAATTATAAAAACAATTCCAGAACCGGAATTGCTGAATGCGAGGGGAATTTACTCCATCCCTGATATAACAATATTACGCTGTTCATCTGATAAGTAAATCAATATTTTAGGTATTTCTTTTAGTAAAAATTATTTTACTATTTTTTTTAGTTACCTCTATGATTATTAATTGATATTTTTCTTATGTGTTGTTAGATTTATTATCAAATAAATTGAATAAATAAATCAAAATCTTTTATTTCACTCCCGGTCAGTAATAGGATCACCATAGGTCAGTATTAGAGTGAAATCCATTTTCAGTATGTCAGTAATGAATACAAAATCTGGATATGTTTAATATTTTTTATTTATTTAAATTGCTTGATTTTTTACTTTTATTTTTTTAACGTATTGAAGTAAATTTATCAATTTTAGAAATAGACAAAATTATATAGTTTCAATTACCAGGTATTTAAAAACAAAAAATGAATAAAAATGTCTGTCAGATTAAGACACGAAATGGGTCAGTATTATAGCCGTTTACCTTAATCAGAAATGTGATCATATTTCCTAAGACCAAAAATGTACCTTATGCATGTATTCTGAAGTCGTTCAAGTTTATCGAGTTGCTCACAGCTTAAATCAGTCATGGAAACATCAGCGTAATCTAGAATGGGTAGTATTAATGCTTGTACAAGGGTGCATTTAGAATTAATGGGTAAGAATTTTTGCAACCTTTTTTTTTATTTTGTACCCCCAGGAGTTACAACAAACTTATTTCAACTCAACTCATAAATTTTTGAAATGTGTGTTGATAGGTAACTTGAATATATACATTTAAAATTATGTTAATCGGGTTAGTGGTAAATAACTGGTATTAAATAGCAATTATTGTTATTACTAAATTTTGATTTAAATAATAGATCGATTTAACAAGACGTTAGATATTCACAACTTTCGTATGTGTATTACATATTATACATTTTATGTGTGTCGATGAAAAAAACATATATCACCGATGACTGAATCATATTCATACCGTACAAGTAACCGGAATACCATGACCCATTCCCAATCAACTTGTCTGTAAACATTCTTGGTCGTACGTAATTAATACAAATGATGTTTGTTTTTTTAACGATCCTTATAATTTTGACAAGATTACTCCCCACTTTCAACCTTGGTATATCATTTCAAAATAGGTATTGTACAATACACCTTGTGGAATATTTGCAGTGTCTTAAATATTTAATTTCATTTGAAATGTGGTGCTGGATACGGATTCTACGCATTTTACGCATTCTGTGGATTGCAAGACGCACAGACGTCTCCATCCTCCAAGATCTATCAAAAAGCGAGACTTCACGATATGCTGAAAAGGATTCTACCCTAATTCGGAGATATTGCTAGTAATGATTAAGAGAATCTTTAAAAAACCGGGTTGTATCAGTGACAGTTCAGGGTAAACGAGCAAGAGGATGGAAAAAAGACATGAAGATATTTACAAAATAAACCGACTTCTTCGTCTTCATCAAATCCTTCCTTCATCTTGACCCAGGACCGGGAGAAGTGGAGGCATCATCACCTACTGCCTGACATCCCTTGAGACCACGGCGCTCAAGAAGTATTTAATATCCTTAGGCTTTACTATTTTGCATTCGGTAAAAGTATATTCGCTTAGTCGAAACGTAATCTTCAAAATTTAATTTCTTCATACTTCATGAAGCCACGAACTAATATCGGAATAGTTTATACGAGTATTAATAAATAAAAATCTAATGTTATCACTTATTTAACTTTTCAAACAAGTGCATATAAAAAACATTCAACAATTTCCATCATTATTAGCATTATCGTTAATGCTCTCGAAACTATATTTCTAGAGTTTGTGGTTACATGATATTATATTATAATAGGTAGTTTGATTACCGTTTGCATACAAAACATGTCACAGTACCGCATTGATTGAATTTCGACAATTATTCGTGATTTTTTAAATATATTCAAAGTAACCAAATGAGTACTCACTTGTTAATTATTTCTTTATTGTGACTCAGTTTGGCGAAATTGTCATAAAGCCTCATAGTTATAATTCTCTAGAGGAGCACTTGAGATTCATTGCATAGAACCAAAGCGTTCCAAATTTTTGGTTTGGTTTTAGTTTGGTTTTTAGTTTAACCACAAACGTGTAATGGGCGGTTTCGGTTTGCACTCGCAATTCTCAACCCAAGTACCGACGGGCCGTTGTATTGCTGTAATATGTAGCTAACTTCGTGGTCAATAATCATAGAATGTGTTTTCTCCACATGGGCGACTTGACTTCATTATTATTGAAAGTTTGAATTGGTGTAATGAGGGCTGAGGGTATTCTATATAAGTTAGCATTTGGAGAACATGATACGTCGAGAGGTATGTAATTTTGAGTCGGGGTAATGGCGACGGGCGACGGGCGACCCCGGCCTGCCATCGCCATCGCATCGGTGCCACTGCCGCATGCCGGTCGGCAGTATGCAAGTAGGTCAGTAGGTCGAACTGTTGCGCTAGTATATTCTGGACAAAAATCGCAACAGCATATCGAGAATCATCTCTGCAAACCCTGCAAATTTTTCGGGAATGGAAATTCAGAGAAAATCTCAAAAAATAATATTTAACTCCATTTTCATTCTATTTAGGCATTTTAGACTGCCGTAAGCCTTTTACATTAATAACGCGTTTTGAGCAGTGACTTAATCATCACGGGACATGTTGAATAATCTTAATATAAGGGTGTTTTCACCAAATTTTTAACATGTTATATTCCGATCTTTTTTATTATTTGTATAATATGTTTATTTATTTATTAACGGACTTAGTCCATTAAAAAAATGGCAAACACAAATCTTTACAATACGCACAGGCACAATTGAAATAAAATACACATAAAGAAAATTAATTGTATAATGTCACCTCATCATTGGTAAGGACATCACCATAGGAAAACAAATTTCTTTGCGAAACAATACGTTTTTATTTTCAAATAAATCAATGTTTTTAGGGGCATTCTCCTACGTAACTTTGATAAAAGTGCAATTTTAACGATTGTATTAGTAAATGTAGGCATGTATCACTGTATGATACAACGAAAGAGGCTCGATATGGCCTTCCGTTCCATCTTAGCATAGAACTTATAGTTTTGTAACAATTCTTTCGACCTCGTTTATTATTGCGATTTTAAACGTTGTTATTTTTTCTCGTTTATTTTATCAGGGCCCATGCTAATCTCTGAAGATAATATTATTCATTTCATCTATAAATAGGTGATGTTGCAATGGCGCATCTAAAAAAATCTGATGAAAAAAGTTTATTTGTATTAATATGTATGTAGCTGTACGTATATGTACTATTGCATAGAATTCAGAATTATGTCAATAAACACTAGATGCAAATATTGGTGACTACTAATATGTATAAATTATTATTGTTGCTCATAAAATATATTATTTATGGCCTTTCATAAAACTGTGTTAGTTTTCTATTCTATTTTTATAAAGTAACGTGTGGTAAAATGTGTGATAAATAAACAAATTATTAAAAGACAGAATTTTTTCAATTCCGATTTTTGTATGCGAAGATATACATATCTATGTACTATACTTTTTTTAAAATACCGTCAAGTTTCTGTAATCAAAACCCACTATGAACCGAACCATCTAACAACATACAATTTACCTTCTATGCCTTATAACTTGTGTAGGAAATATATATATATATTTTTAAATCCTATTGATAAACAATGCAAACAATAACAAATTATAACAGGGATTGAGAAAATTTTAGAGAAGGGATTATGAAAGTCTCGGCATTCGCAGGGCTTATGACCTGTCATTGACTGGTTTAAGTGGCCAATTTATACACTGTGTAACGTTCACCATTTTGCCTATGTTTAAACATCCATATTTTTTCAATTCTGCCAACTGTCTTTTTTGCGCTACAACAGGCCAGAAGGCCCAATTACAGTGGTAAATTACATCACAGAACACCCAGGCTAGAGAAAAATCGCAATTAATTTGTGTGTTCTCACTGGGAATCGAACTCGGAACCTTCCGTGTGTGAGTCAAGCGCCTTGACCACTACACCACGGAGGCCGATTTTAATGAAGTTAAAGAGCCGAAACCTTTATTGTTGTGAAGAGATTCATCCGACTCAATTATTTAACATACTAGGCAACGCCTGAAAACAATTTTCCTTTTTTTAAACTTCTTCTTGGACCAGTTTGGACAAACTCAAAACATTGTAATAAAACCAACTTGGACAAACTCAAAATATTGTAATAAAACCCTGTTGTAATTTGTTAATCTTAATTACACCCTAGGAGGTGAAATCTAGTGTTTTGTCTACAGACATTTGTAAAAACTAAAGATATTGTTAAATGCAAAAAGTTTGTTTTATTTCTTAAATATTCCAGTAATCAAACCTTAAGCTGATACAAAAGTTCCAATGTTATGGTCTGCCTTACTGTACGGCGTAGAGGCGTGAACTCTTAAAGTTAATATAATCCGCCTTGAAGCATTTCAAATTTCGATCCAACGTAAAATGTTAAGAATATCCTAGACCGATATGATAATCAACAATGAAGTATTTTGTAGAGGACTAGTCACCACCGTCAAGCTCATTTTGGCCATGTGTTGAGAGGCGATATAAACGCCACAATTCAGCTTGTCATAAAGGGGAAGAAAACTCCTTCGGGCTTTGAAACATCCCAGCATGGACCGGGATTAGAACTGTGGAGGAGCTGTTTCGCAATGCTCAGAATAAGGAAGCTCTCTCCAAAGTGATCAACGTCGGGGGCACCCGAAATGACATGTGAAGATGAAGAATAATCCAAAAATTCGTTAAACCAAACTGGTTCGGTTTTTTATTGTTCGAACCACGAGGCCGACAACAATGGATCACAATAGCCTAACTTAAATAACTTAACAGAAAAACCTTATTAAAGAAATAACTAGTTAAAGGTGAAGAGGGTTAGCATCCAGCAGCCACCATGTTCCAGATAGAGCTAAGGGAAAATACGTACGGCTTTAGCATACATTCGACTATTGCCGCACTGATCCAGCGCCAGTCTAATGAAAAGATATAGACTTTCGTTTCGAATTCAAGTGGCTTCGTTTTTATCATCGCATAAACTTTCAATCTCTCTCACTTCTTTATAACATTCTTCACAACCCTTGCGCTTTTAAATATCTTGCTAAGAATTTCATTTACCTTTCTGATCATGGTCTTTAGCTTCGCTCTTCTCAGGGGAGAACACTTTCCATTCCTCGACGTAGCACATCATTTTCAGGTATTCATTTTCCGTTCAAGATGCTAGACTTTGGGATGAGCTACCTCTTCATATAAAAAATGCACCTTCTGTGAAACATTACTTTATATACTCAGAATCCTGAACTCCCTGTATTTAATTGTTTTTTTTAATATCTATTTTTGAAATGTTTTGTTTTTGAAATTATTTTTGTATGTATATTCTTTACATTATTTTTGGTACGTGTACTTGTACACACACAAATCTGGATTTTCTCCCAAGGGGGAGTAGGTATATATTTTTATTTATATCCCTACAGAGATGAGGTAGAATTTTTTCAAATTCAGGATTATGGATATTCGAGCGTTATAGCTAATAAGCGGAATGGGGAATGTTGTAGTACTTAAAGTGGCCACTTAACCCAGCCAATGACAAGTCATAAGCCCTGTAAACGCTCGAATATCCATAATCCTGAATTTGAAAAAATTCTACCTCATCTCTGTAGGGATATAAATAAAAATGTATATTCTTTATTAGTTAAGCGTTATTTATCCCCTAGAGAGCATTCAGAATCGTACTGCTGGTCTCGAAATTTCGATACTAGCATCTCGAGAGTCGATACTCAAAATGTCTCGAGATTCGAATCCCAAGTCGCGATTGGAAGCCCCAATCACTTATGATATGGCTTACCATGTAAATAAATTCCTAAGCTTTTCTTTATGAACTTTTTCTTCATTATCAAGATAACTGCACATATGTATTGCTTTTCTTTTACTCGGTTTTAAACGGTATCGCCAGCTCAAG
The DNA here is from genome assembly GCF_059751315.1 of Micrasema longulum. Classification (NCBI taxonomy): domain Eukaryota; kingdom Metazoa; phylum Arthropoda; class Insecta; order Trichoptera; family Brachycentridae; genus Micrasema; species Micrasema longulum. The sequence continues at coordinate 203,499 of NW_028277402.1, forward strand.
ACGATTTTCACCAACCTGCTAATTATGTGTGCTATTTGGCCCAAGGTCAGAGTTATTTTTCTCGTATGTTTGTGACGTCACCATTCTGATGTCGATAAATGGTATTTAGTTATTTATATATAAATTTATAAATGTATTTTACACTTCGTCATTTTTTCGCATTTGACACGTTCAGTAAAAATCAAAAATATCCCCACTTCGATATAAATTATCATTTGTAGGGTTCTTTTCCTAAACTGACTTTTTCTAAATTTGAACTTTTCAGTTATCGATATTTTTTTATTATATACTGTTTGAAGTTATATAAATTATAAAATGTGGATACAGTTAAGAAGGCATGACGAGTAATTTAAGTTTCGGAAAAATACGACCGGTCGCGGTCCACCAAATACACCATATTCTTTTTTTCTTTTGTTTTGATTTTTTCTCAAAACAGACCTATTCCTGGAAATAGTAAGTTTTCTAGAAATATAAGTATGGACTTACCTGAAATAGTTCGTTTTGAATAATAACTTATTTTTAAACTATAAATACACCCGAAATTAGTGCGTTTTGACGAAAATCGTATACATATATATTATCAAAGCGTCCCTAAATCTATAAATGATTTAAAACTCTATTTTACATATTTTTGAAAAGAACCTTTTATTTTTTCGTGACATCTTGGCTCATTCAGATTGTATCTACTCGTATAACTTGTTCCGATTGAAAAATATGTAGAAAATTGAACAAATTGATATCTCCGATAAATTAAATTAGTTTGTACTGAAAAAATAAATAGTGATAGGATTCTGAAAAACATTGATTGTATTTTTTCATGATAGGTATGTTTATTCTTTAATAGGGAAATATCACATTTTTTTACATTGTTAAAGTTATATGGGTCTTTGAAATACTATCCAGTAAAAAAATACTTTTACATTTGTAATTTTGAATTCCCGCAAAACGGTCATTCCATTGGCCACGCCCCTAATACGTCACGATTCATGTTTATTTGTTCCTGATATTGAAATTTGTGTAAAACAAGTTCATGAATCTTGACGTCATAACAACCAAGGCCACACACGTCGAGTTTTTCTACAAACATATTTTTATTGAATTTCTTTTTTACATTTATGTATGAAAACATTTCTCTGCAATATTCACATTGATTTTAAAAATACAATTAATTATTCTTAATCCATTTCATATATTTTTATTGGTAATCGTAGTATGTGATATTTCCTTATTTTATTTATCGCTCTTTTTATACTTTTTAAATATTTTTAACCGTTTTATCTGGTTTTGTTGAGTTTTTTTTCTTCTTTATATGTGTTTAGTTTAAAAGCACCAAAAGCAAAATAAATATTTGTTTATTGTTTTATATGTAAGTATACAATATTATGTATGTACTCTTTTATTTTTATTTTAATTACTAATGTCTGAGCACCCGACAACGATCTATTATTTAATACTTTATCGGGACAAATATGTTTAATATTTTATGTAATGTATTACTACACACGACAAAGAATAACAATAAATCAGAATTAGGTAGGTAGGTATTTGACAGATGTTAAAACATGACAAATATTACAAAAAGTCTAACTGTTAGAAAACACGTTAAAACGATAGGTACATGAAAAGGGAATGAAAGATCTAATAGGCAGTAGGCACGTGAAAACTCTTAGAAAAAAGGTGTAACAAATTAACTTTTATGCCGAATGTTTATTTTTGTTAACTTATTGATAATTTTTAAGTTGCTAAAATTTTATTCGTCTATGCACTTTGTAGCTGCAAGACGATTAGTAATCTAGCTTCAATAGGTAAACTTTATCAAATATCTAAATTTAGTAAATGGGGTCTAGAATTCTAACAGTCCATGCGCTCAGTAGCTGCGAGACTTGTCGTAATCCAACTTCTATTTTTACGAATTTAATCATTATTTCGTTTTTTTTTAATATCACCTAAACTCTACACTTCATTGTCAAATGACACAAAACAAAAAATGTAAAAAAGGGCTAGATTTATTACTGTTCATGCCCACTGTAGCTGCAAGTCATGCTATAATCTAGCTACTATATATCATAATTTATTGTAATATATCATAATTGGTGATGAGGAACTAGATTCCCAACCGTCCATGCACTCTGTAGCTGCAATACGTGCTGGGATATTTATTTATTTCAAGCGCCCTTGAGGTGATTTTCACAAAAATGGCGCTACATAAATTATCCAAATATATATACAACAGATATAAAACAATAGGCACAGAACAGGTATTACAAAAAAGGTCTAACAGTTAAAAAACAACTTTCCATTTTTTTTTAAAACATCTCACAGGCACTTTTTTTGAGAATACCACTTTTTTTCCAAATTAGTGGAAAATGCACTTGTGGTCTTCTTTAGAGCCCTTTCGGAATCTCCGGAAAAATTATCTTTTGACGATATGAATGCAAACTATCGGCTATTCCGGTTTTTTCCCGTGTTTCAGCCACTCGACAAAAAGTTCCGATCTTGAGATTGAGAAGAGGTGCTCTGGAAAGAAAATAAAAAAAATTAGTTCCACAGCAGTCCACAGCCTAAATTTATAACTGTTAGAAATAAAAAGGTTTAAGCTACAATATTTTGTAAGTTTTAGCTCTTTGGCACGTCTTGACAAGTCTTTCCAGGTCCAAAATATGTAAAAATTACCGAAAAAAATTGTGAAAATAAACTTTGGGTTAACGTAAAAAAATAACAAGTAGCAACATGTGTATTTGTTTTACAATTAAAGATAGTGCATACTTTTAACTCCAAAATCTATCACCCAGATAAACAAATACTACTATGGAAGTCAGTGTAATAAGTATTCGCGTCAAATACAAAATTGCTAATGAAGTTTACTTACGCCTTTTCGTATAACGTTACCTGCTACCCTCATCTACTGCGGCCCTTAAGTCAATAAAATTCTTGGAATCCGAGGTTCGTGGGTTTGTTTATCAGATTAGGAATGTATTTCCGGGAAATTCGATAATGAATTTTGTCTAGCTAGCATGTTCTAGACGAACCATAGTGCAGCCGTCAAATTAAACGTCTTTTTTTCACTAAGTAATCAATATACCTTTGAGGTTTTAGTATATAAATAGATTCCGGAACTAATAAATTAGATTTAACTAATGTAATTTCTATAGATGGTGTAAAGTACTGTGTTTTATGTTTCTTATATTATGTTTTCTTACTATTTCGAATGTATTAACTATGTATGATATTATGTGTTGTCACAAAAATGTTTTCTTTTTAAAAACTCCTGGGAGTATAATATCTACAATATGTGTTATACGTTTTATTAATAAAATAAAAAATATGTGTAAATATTATATTTTCTTAATAAGGAAAATTAAATTGACGTGATTATTGTTTCAGCCCAACAGTCCTCCGTGTGACTTGTTTTATTTCCATTTCATTCATTTCTGATGATCTATTATGATTGAAATCCTTTTATATTTTATCTGAGGGTCACTCAAATGTGTATACTCAAGAACTATATTTTACCCCTAGGGAGGATAAAAATGATACCTACTTGTATAATATATATTATTACAGCATTGAAGTAAAAATATCGAAGTCTAGGGATTTACGGGGCTTTAGACCTTAGTAGGTGAAATAATTTGGATGAATCTCACCTATACCAATAAATGTACTTTTCAATAAAAGCTCTTTTACATCACAATAAATCAACAGATGAAAGAGTTAAAGAAATACTCATGTTATCTTGATTATTGTGTAAATACGTTTTTTTTAAATAAATAAATAAACCATAGGCAGAATTGTAAATTTTAGATAATGTGATCAAGCTGATGGCAGGTCATAAGCCCTGTAAATGCTAAAATAACACTTACTATGTGTATTAGTTAGAAGAGTTTTTTTCCTCACTTTATTTCTTTTACGAAAATCTCGTTTCTGATATTATTTTCCACGGTTTTTGTAGTATTTCGCGATCTAGATTTTTTAAATTAATAAATGCGTGGTGTGATTGAAATGCTACATTAGAAATATTTATATTATTTGTGATTTTACTGTGGTAAATTAACGCCTGCAGTATATTGATAAATTCAAAAATATAATATGGATTGTTTGATGTTCTATCATAGCTAATGGTTTTTATTTTTATTTTCAGGTTTATCGGATGACAAGTCAGAAATACCTGAATTAAATGATGTAACAATTGACCCCTTAAGTGCGAGATCGAGTGGGAGTAGAAGTACGTATTTCAAAATATTAACTAAAATTGGTTATCTGAAGGCATTTTCAAATTAATTTGTCTTCTAACTTTGTTTTTTTTTCGTTATTTTCCAGGTTTTAAATCAAATTGTTTATCTTTCTTGTTCAACCCTGGAGTATCATTTTCATGGATATATTTTTAAATATCATTTTGTTTGTTTTGATTACTTGTTAAATAGTTCTATGTATCATTAAAATAGTCAATATCATATCAAAAATAATAAAATATTAAGTCAATAAATGATTGCGTTTTGTCTCGAGAAACTTTATCTTTTCATATTTAAATATGTTTTTCTTACTTGCATCATTCAAAATTTTTCATTATATGTTATCAATGGTGGGCGTGTTTTCCATAAAAAAAAATAGACTATTTTTGTTGTTGGTGTAATAGGTCTCAAAAGTTGTATTAGGCTTATGGAAATAAGAAAAGCAAAAAAAAAACTTTGTAAAAAATTGTCTTTGGCTCGCTAAAATGGATTGTAAATTCCAAAAATAAGAAAATTATTGCTCTGAAAGAAAAAAATATAAGAAAAACGAAATCTTTTCATGTTTTTTTTTTCAAAATATTTTTTTTTATTGATTGGTTGACTCGTTAAAAAATAAAAGCACAAGGCAAAAATAAATTTATTACCGATTAGACGAACATAAAAAAAAATTTTTTTTTAAATATTAACGTTCTTATAATCTACCCAAACATTTCAATTTCAATGGGGTTCAAACCTCGGACCTCTGATCCGTGAGTCCGCAACACTAGCCACGGGACCACAACCCGATTCATTTTATAGAAACTCTTAAACGTATTTCTGACGCCGGTGACTCTTGCAGCGAAGAATTTTCAATTGATGTCTCGCCCATAAGTAGTGTCTGAAGACATCTTATTAAGTTGGTAAAGATTAACTCTTCATTTCTTCGGGACTTAAGTTTAAAAAGTTGCATTTTGTAACGAGTCTCGTATCTTTTTTTACAAGATATATTAATTTATTTGATCTAAGCAAGCAATCGAAGTTATCACACAAAAAATGAAAGTGAGATTTTCAAATATGTAATGTTTATAAAATTAGGGAATCAAAATGAAAGGACGGGTGTAAGATAACCGCCACAGATAGATCAGAGATTGGATAGATCTCGAGGACCTACTGTTTTGTGACCTGTAACCTGACGAGCTGCGCGTACGTTATTACACATATAAAGAGGGTCGTGGAGGGGTGTGGATGGGTAGAAAAGAGAGGAGAAGGACCAAAAAGAACTTTAAAAGTTAAGAAAATTAAATGAAAAATGTGAAATAAATCATTAAGGTGACGTAGATACTATTGAAAAGTCCTTTATAATGCTATTTTTCATAATTATTTTACCTTTTTTTCTTTTGCATTTGAAAAAAATAAACATCATTTGTTTTTTTTTTTTACGTGGTTTGTATTATTGTAAACACGGTGTTTGCTAAAAAAACATGTATATTAACAGTAAAGTTTTTCAAAAAATATTCAAAAATGGATTTTTTTGTATTTTTTCAAAACTGCGGCATTTTAGCGAGTCAAAGATATTTAAAAAAAATTAAGTGATGGGGTTCTTATTTTTTTTCTAATAAGCAACGTTTGATACCTGTTACGTTTCTGAATTCGAAAGTAAAAAAAAAAATGACACCCTAGAGTTATCAATCTTACATATCGTTTTTTGTGTTTGTTATATAATTGTTTTTAAACATTCGCCGTAGCTGACTGACTATCTCTACTCTCCGATGAAGTTTTATAAATAATATATACGTTATAATTTATAATCAAGCACCGAAGAATATTGTTTGTTTTGTAATTTTTTTTATTGTTTACATATTTTAAGTTTTGATATACCTGCTTCAATCAACGAAAACGGGGCAAATTCTTATTTCAAAGTACGAATATTTTAATAAATACTTCGAGTGGATTTGTGGACTTATGAGTGGACGTGGATGCACGGATCAAATTTTTGCGCTGCGAATGCTAACGGAGAAGTTTTTGGCAAAAAGTCAAAAACTATTCTGCGCATTTGTCGATTTGCAAAAAGCGTATGATAAAGTAGATAGAATGAAATTGTGGGGCGTGTTGGAAAAGTATGGAGTAAACAAAAAACTTATACGTGCAGTATCGTCTCTCTATGAGGAGAGTTCAGCGTGTATAAGAGTTAATGGGGGATTTACATCTTGGTTTGCGATCTCAAAAGGCGTGAAACAGGGATGTGTAATGTCACCATGGTTGTTTAATCTATACATGGACAACTGTATGAAAGAGATAGAATGTATGGGTATTGGAGCAAAAATGGATAATTTTTCAGTAAGCTGCTTGTTGTATGCTGACGATGCAGTTCTGTTAGCAAGCAGCAAGGCTGATTTGCAGCAAATAGTCTCTAGAATGTATGATGTATGCCTGGAGAGCGAATTGGCGATGAACGAAAGTAAGTCAAAAGTGATGGTATTTGAAAGGGATAGTGAGGTTACTGACTGCGTAATAAATGTAAACAACGAATGTCTCGAGCAAGTAGAAGAATTTGTGTACCTGGGAAGCATGTTTTCAAGAGATGGAAGAGTAGAAAAAGATGTTGAAAGAAGAGTGAATGCGGGCAACAAAATGAACGGAGCACTAAGCACAGTAATTTCTAATAAAAATATGTCAATCGAAGCTAAACTGCCAGTGCACAACGGAGTTTTAGTCCCAACACTTATGTATGGAAGTGAAACATGGAACTGGCAGAGGAAGGATGAAAGCCGAGTGAACGCGGTTGAAATGCGATCTCTTAGACGAATGTGTGGGAAATCAATGTATGACAGGGTTACGAATGATGAAATCAGGAGAGAGTGTAAATCTGAGACAAGTATAATTGATAAGATTAAAAAAGGGTCTCTGAGATGGTTTGGTCACGTAGAACGAATGGACGATGAGAGAATGGTAAAACAAGTATATATGGCAAAAATGAACGGCAACGTTAGACGAGGACGACCAAGGAAGACGTGGCATGATCAGATAAACCAAAATCTTAAGTCTGGTCATGTCAAAAGCAGACAGAACCGAAGGGCATGTATGACAAGATGTATGAATGTGGAAGAGGCTAGGAGTGTATGCCAGGATAGACGTGTGTGGCGGTCCATTCTCTCTGCCTACCCCTACGGGGAAATGGCGTGATGGTAGTAGTAGTAGTAGTAGTACTTCGTAAAATTGATCATCCTTGTTTTTTGAGGCACAAATATTTTATAAAGTTTATATTTGAAACACTAATTTTGTGGTTATTCATTACAATAAAATAAATAAAACAACTTTGTTTTTAACCACTAATTTTTATTTTTCACTGACCGGTTTCAAAGCAAACAAGCTTCTTTGTCAAGGTTTACGTAACTAATGAATTGATTCCTTTTTATTTTTTTTCTATCATGTTTACTTAATACTACACGTGGACCCAATAAATCAAGTGGTTTTTTCTTACACGGGTGGTAATCTGATATCATTATTTTCGAAGTAAGACAGGAGAGGACTAAAAGAAATATTGTTTATTTGGTATTATTGTTTATACCCTGTAAAGGGTCGGATCGTGAACTTCAGACATTTCTAAATTTCCTAAATTCATTACGTAAAGAAATAAAATTTACTTAAGAAATAGAAAAAGATAAAAAATTAAACTTTCTTGACTTGTCTTTAACAATAAAAAAAAAAATGATTTCGATATAAACCCTAAACCAACATATACAGACACAATTATTCATATTTCTTCAAATCATCCAATTGCCCATAAACATTCCGCATTCCATTCAATGATACATAGGTTAATTAACGTTCCACTAGATGATACTAATTTAAAAAAATAACTTAATACAATAAAACAGATTGCTAATAATAATGGATATAATGAGAACTTAATTGATAAAATATTAAATCAAAAACAAAAACGCAAACTTATAAACAAATGTTTATATTCGACTCCCACAGTAAATAAAGCAAACCCACGTAAACAATGATGGCGGATACTTTTTATAAATGACATTTTTTCAAAACAATTATTAAGTTCCCTACCATCAAACATTAAATCGGCTTTCTACACAACTAATAATATAGGAACATTGTTAAAAATCACCAAGACAATGTCCATAAATATAATAAACCTGGGCTGGTATTCCAATCTAAATTAAAGCGCGGTATAGCGCGTTTTTACGTAATAAATACGCATTATAGCGCGCTGTAAACGCGTTCGGAATACCAGCCCTAGAATATACCAATTAAATTGTGATGTTTGCGATTCAATCTACATTGGAAAAACTAAAAGAAACTTTAATATTAGAGTAAAAGAACACTTAAGATGCTTAAATAATATTTTTTCTGAATTCGCAAATCATCTAATAGAAAATAATCATAACTTCAATAAAGACACGGGATTAAAAGTACTTCATGTTCAAAATAAAATATTAAAATTAGACAACTTAGAAATCTTAGAAATTAAAAAAGCGATTCATAATAAGAAAACAATAATTAATAACCAAATAAACAATATTTTTTTTAGTCCTCTCCTGTCTTACTTCGAAAATAATGATATCAGATTACCACCCGTGTAAGAAAAAACCACTTGATTTATTGGGTCCACGTGTAGTATTTAGTGAACATGATAGGAATAAAATAAAAGTGAATCAATTCATTAGTTACGTTAACCTTGACAAAGAAGCTTGTTTGCTTTGAAACCGGTCGGTGAAAAATAAAAATTAGTGGTTAAAAACAAAGTTGTTTTATTTATTTTATTATACAAATATTTTAATTAATACGCTATAAAATGAATCATCGCTATGCTTGATATAACTTTTTTTGCTGAATTTCTTAAAAGCTTGGTTTCCCAAAATAAACGTTTTACTAAGAACTCTGAGATAAATTAATGAGCACGATTTAAAAGTACATAAATTATTCGATTAATGTTACTTATTGACAATTCATGATGGAATTCCATTGTTATTATACTACAACTTATTTTAAATATATAAAATTTGAGTTCAAAATACTTGGTCCACTTAATATTGGACCAATTAGCGCTTTCACCCAATATTGGGCATCTCCAATCTGAAATAACGATTTACTATATTTATAATTGGATTAATTATATTTATGCATGGGATACAAATAGAAAAATATCTTTTTTTTTAATTATGAATTAATGAGTATCTATGAACTACTTTCGAGTAAAAAATATTTTTTTTGTACTTAGCATATACTTTTTTTAAATGTATAATTCTGAATTTCAGCAAAACGCTTTATTGCATTGGACACGCCTTTTGTACGTTAGGATTCGCATTAAATTTTGACGTTTTTTTATTCCAGTACGTACTTTGTATGATGAGACCGTCGTATATTATTTTGTCCAAGTTTATTTTCATACATTAGTGATTTTACAATTGTTTTTTGTGTATTGTCTGGAAGAAAAGGTTATAAATACTGTATAGTAAAATGCACAGTGAATATATAATTCGAAACGTCAAAATCCTTCGTAAAAACCACGCGACAATAACGGCCTATACTAATAGTAAGGGAAAATGCCAAAAATTATAGATGAACATGAATCTTGACATCACGATCATGGCATATTTTTTAACAATTTTGTTTTTAAAATTATGAATGAAAAAGTTTTACCACAATATCTATATTGATTTTGAAAATACTACAAACTTTTCTAAATTCATTTTACAATTTTTATTGTTATTCGTAGTATGTGATCTTTAGTTATTTTTGGATCGGATGTCATTCGGGCATTTTAAATAAATTTATATTGCTTCTTTTTTGTGACGCAATTACCACAAATTAATTTTTCAATTAAGTCTTTTGTGTTTATTGTTTTATTACTTTAAAAAATACCGTTTTTAAAAGGCCAGAATATTTGTTTTGTTCCTAAAAGAATTATAAATATACTTTTATTCTTATGTCAAGAAGGTGGTTGGTCGTTCTATCCCATAGTATGTACTACGGTCGTGAAATCGTTATGGTATATAGAATCCTAATACAAACTGAAATATAGTAATAAAGCCCACATACTAAATGCGAGTATGTTGCGTACCAACTAGCTGAGCCAATAACGTCGCTTCGGAAATAAGGTGTTAATATTTCACAACAAAATCTGTTTAACTGTTTTATTTCGTCATCTCCATTGTTTGGCCACTTTGTTGCGTTTCAGGCAATTCAAATATTATAATCGGGCTGACAGAAAATGTTATAATTTAACCAAAAAATATATTCTAGATAAATTCTCCAATCTGCTAAACGATCAAAGAGCAATCCAAGTATAATTTAGAGTCGACCGAAGCCAAACTGCCAAACAAAGAATTAGGTCAAGCATGTCCTTTGTGTTTTCACCGATTTGTTTTTTTCTTCAGTGGTTTTATTTTGTACGCTGTGGGTATCTTGGCCATGCCGAAAATAAATTACTTTATTTTCGTTTCGCCACTCATGTGTTAAATATTGTGTACATTTCCCACGAAAACGATGTATCTACATCTTTTTTCTACCATACATTTTAAATTTGGTACTAGAATTCAATCGACGTTATCTCTTCTCTTGTTTGATTTATCAACGAAGTAGTTAGCACAAAAATCACCGCGTTCGTTCGTATGTAGCGGAAACGAGAGCGAAATACAAATTTGATTGCGTTAGAGTGAGATAGGTATATGGGATACGAATGAACTTACGAAACGATTCTATTATACACTAAGGCGTCAAACCTAACGCATAATCATCGGATTGAGAGTTACTATTTAAATTTCTGTCGTAAAACGCAAACCTTTCTTTATTATTTATTTTATTTTATATGGGAAATCATCAGTTCTACATACATATTTATAGTAAACAAACAAATATAGTGTATAAACTCAGAACGAATAACAGATTTCCACATAGTATACAAAGTTAGTAAAGAAAACACATTACATATCAAATAAATACATACAATTTATACATGTAAAAATGTTATTTTCATATACTCAATTATCAAAGAATTTTTTAATATTTATTTTAAGAACATTAAGTTACTGTAAATTGGGCGGGATTAGGACAAGGATGCTTGAAGAGAGGATAAGGAGGGGAAGGGAGATGTACATATTTATTATTATAATGTCTACTAAGTCTATTGTAATATGTTTTTTATTCAGTATTATTTATGCTTTATTAAGTTAGTTCATAACATCTTAAGAACTAAACTTTTAATGACATAACCATAAATTAATATTAAAAAATATCAAGAATTTATATTTTTTAATTGATTTGAAATATTTGAAGGCTTTCCATTTCTTTTATTTATTTAGGTAACTCATTGTACAGTTTTAATCCTTTGTTGAACGAGTTTTGAGGTTCTGTTTTTTTCCTCATTGGTAGTATTATATTTTGTTATCTCTAGTTTCGCATTTTTTATTTGATTTAACCTCCCAATTATTTCGTAAATGAAGATTGCTACGATAAATTTTATTTGTTACTTTACTGTAAAAAAGGCAATATCTTTATGAATTCTTACTACATTCGAATATATATTTCTTTCGAGTGCAATCCTCATTGCCTTATTCTGTAGAATTGGAATGTTTGTTAATTGAGACTTATTATCGTATAGATTTCCATCTAAAAAAAAGATTATATACGATTCTTATTTCTTTAAATTAAATTAAAGTTTTATTGAGGAAAAACACCAGTTGTTATATCTTTATATATATAATTTCTCTGTACGTGTGATGTCACTGAACTTCTCCTAAACGGCTTTGACGTGAGGTTTTCAGCGAAATCTTTGCGCTGCGCGTGTTCGTATGTGTTAAATTTTTTAATCGAATCTGTAAAAACAAAGTTAGAAGCATAAATAATTTTTTCATCGACCTTCCGGGGTTGCATTCGACGAGAATGCAAGTACCAAAAAAATGGAAGGATGTTGTTTTTTGTGTTTAATCAAATTTGATTTCTTATGTGTACAAACAACATTAGCTTTTTATGGATCCCAATCAGATTCTTTCCTTACATTCCTTACATTCCTTATAATTTCTTCCAATTTTTTTTTTTTTTTTCTGGATTTTTGGTAATACTTAAATAAATTAACTGACACTCAATACATTTTTGAAAATCGCATTCATGTATAAAGTGCACTCCTGCTAGTGAGAAGAGCCGAGTTCGACATTGGCAAAAATAATTATATATTTGAAAATGAATTATTTTATGTTGCTAAATTCAACCATAAACAAGTACCTAGTTACCCACTTAAATTTAATATTTGAATATTATTAATTTTCAGTTTTGGAATTCAATCATAAACAAGTACTTAGGTGCCTACTTTTCAATGAAAAGTATTTTTCCGAGATAATAGCAGGCACGCCAACGTTCGTCGGGACAAATCTGTCGGGTCCGCTTGTAAAAATATTACATACATCCAGTTAAAGTTTTTCACAAATATAATGAGTGAACATGTTACACAGTAAAGAGAAAAAATAATATATTACAACAGAAAAAAATTGGTAATAGATTTTTAACTCGCTTGTAAAAAGTAGTTGATACATTTAGTATTATGAACAATGGGATAGAATTTTGAAAAACTGAAATTCACAAAATATGACATTTTCTTCCGGGGAAATGAAATAATCTTGAGCAGAATTATGTTCGTACCAAAAATACCGAAAGCAAAAAGTTAATAACATAAGTTAGTGTGAATAACAAATCATATTACACCTTCATTAATATACCGTAAATAATTCTGATTTTAATTTATATAAACGATCTTTGTAATATCGATGTGCCTGGTAAGCTGTTTTCTTATGCCAATAAAACCGCAATAATTGTGCAAAGTAAATCCTGGGAAGAGACTGCCATAAAAGCCAATAAATGTATATATATACAATCAAAGATTGGCTAGATCAGAATCTCCTTTCTCTTCATTGCGAAAAACTTTTTTCATACTTTTTTACAATTCTATATCGTCAGCCCCTTGTTCTGATCTTAACATTATGTTTCATAATAAATAATGTTACCTAAATATATGTTATACCTTGATATGTTATAACTGTGAAAAAATGAAAACTGCAAAATTGATTAAATATTTGGGAGTAACGTTAGACTGTCAACTTAAATGGACAAATCATACTGAAAAAAATGTAAACAAATTGAGTTGTTTGACCTATGTTTTCAAACGTTTTACTAGTTATGTTCATCCAAACACTAGCAAAATGGTTTATCATGCTCTTGTACAGTCTTCTCTTTCTTATATAATAATTTGATAGGGAGTAGCCTATAATAATCAAATTAAGCCTTTAGAACCCGTACAAAAACTGTTTATGAAAATTACATTTCATAAAAATTCAACTTTTCCCTCCAACCAATTATTTCAGAAAGCTGAACTTTTGAAGTTACGAGAAATTTATTGCCGGCAATGTATAAAATATGTTTTTACGCGCCAACATTTATTTCCTAAAAAAATTCATAGATCTAGTCAAAGATTAAATAGTTTTTTTTTTAATTGAATCGGCATTCACTTCGTAACACTTCATTATAAATTATTATGAAAATAAAACTTTGTTATCAGACATTAAATCTTAGACTTACTTATTGCAACTTCCACTTATGTGCTAAATTTTAAGAAATAAATTCGACTTAATGTTTTGTCCATGTTTTCATATCTGTACTTAAGATAACCATCCATTCATATGCCAACACCTTAGATAAGAATAAAAACCCCCTGCTCTAAGTTTCACTGATTAATCTGTTTATTTTTTGTTTAGATTCGATGACATTGTGAACAATATTCTGTGTTTATTATATTAGTTTTATATCACCCGTCGATGGGAGGAGTGCTCTCCCGAAACTATAGTTGTGTTCTTGTAAAAGAATAAAATTGTGTAACACTGATAACAAAGTTTTATTTTCATAATAAATTAATAAATTAAATAGTTTACTTGAAATCCCTTATTGTAAATCCAGACTCGGGCAAAAAACACTCATTTTTCATAGCTTCAAAACTTTTCAATGCATTTGATAAATAAAATATGATTAATTTCGATTCAAATTTTTCTTTAAATTATGGATAAAAAAAGCAGATTTTTGTCTTTTAAACTCTTTTTTTAATGAATAGAATATACTTTTATTATAATTTTCTCATTTTTAGTGTCAAAAAATTGTACTGTAATATTAGCACTCTTTTTAAAACATTTTAATATCTATCGTATTCTCCCAGTAGACCTTATTTAAATTATATATAATTAAAATTTTATACCTACACACAGGCCATGCCTTTGTGCAATTTTTTTTGCTAACGTAATAGTTTTTTTTGTATGTGTAACTTGTGTAGGTATATCTATTTTAAAATGCAAATAAAAAAACATAATAAAAAAATAAGTTTTACTACTATTTATTCCCCCTTTCTTAAGTTTGCCATTGTATCAAACAAACATAGTTTTAAATAAAGAATGAAAATAAAAAAATATATCATACTGTTCCGAAGACCACCAGCCTTGCCATATCAGAAATCTTTGAAGTTACGTGTATTTCTAAAATAACCCCGGGACCAGGACAAAGAAAAAATAAATACAGTAAATAAGTTTTATGACACGTGTAACAGTTAGGTACGAAGATATTATAATATACATACATAATATGATATTTTATAAACGAAATTTTTATTTTATCTTTATTTTATTTTATTTATAAATCATATAATACAAATTATTTAACAAGTATAATACGTTGAATTACATTCCCAGGAGTTACAACAACTCAATTTGAGACATAAATAATATTAACATTTAGAAAATAACACATATTGAGAACAACAAAGAAACAAAGCAAGTTTAGCACCTTTATAACTTAATATAGCACAACAATATATACGCCAAAAACATTTTTTTACACAAGCAGAATATATATGAAAAAACGCTTTTAAGAATAAAAAAGTAGTGAATCTACTAAGGGACATAAGGTCATTAACATCACATGCCATGCAGATGATGCTGTCATAGTGAGACCATATCCATCTCATTTAGTAAACATCTGGATGCCTAAGAAATGTCGTATAGTACAATGAACACATGATTATTGGAAACATAATTCGGATATACAAAACATGTGTTAGATCAAATCATGGTGTATACAACAGAGGCGAGGATAGATAGAGAGAAAATAAAAAAATATAAAAAAATAAGTAAAAAAACTAAATAGAAAAACCAAATAACTACTCAGAAGTCAGAAATGAAAGTACTAAAGGCAATCGCAGGGAAACCCAAAAGAGGCAGAATCTAGAGTCAAGAAGTTAGACGGAATTGCGATACCCAGTGAATAGTAAATAGATTATGGAGAGATTACGTCAATAATTACATTAATGGACAGCGCCTAAATCCCCCTATACCATTGCCCACAAAATCCCGGCCCTTTGCCGTCTGCCCGGAAGACCACCAAGGAGAGGCAAGGACATCTGAAACTCAAAGTCTCAGGAGTTAGCTTTTAGCTGATACCCAATTAATCGATCTTAACCGAGAAGAAGAAGAAGATTAAGCTTTCAGAAATAATTTTCACTCAGACTTCCAAGAAAAGGGTTAGGTAGAAGTCATCGAGAGCCACGCTTTGCAATTTACGCATTTCATGTTATATTATTCACAGTACAAACAGTACTGTGCGAATTCATTTGAGCACAGGCAGATTTATGTTGAATATATATTTTTAAACGGAAATATGTGTATACGGTACTAATTTAAATATCATTATGTGTTATTAACATGAGATATGACCCGCCTGAATGATAGCTTAAATCACTCTTACGTTTATTGTACACTACATATTAAGAACTTTAGCCCTAGAATTAGAGCTAAGTTTCTTAGCTTGAATCGATTTGAGGTCCCTTGACTAGTAAGTGTTGCGGGCTCACGGATCAGAGGTCCGAGGTTCGAACCCCACTCTAGCCCAACTCGATTCGCTTGTTATTTAGTGGGTTATTTAAAACTCGTTGAATGACCCCAAAATTGAAATATTCGTGTAAGTCATAAGAACGCAAGTATTTTTTAAATTTTATAAAAATGTATGGTGAGTTTCCAGGCGAATCAGGAAGATTCACTTGATTGTTTTTTGAAATTTTAACAACTTCTTAGAAACTTGATATGGTGCTAAATTGTGCTAGAAGATAAGTTCATAGCTTGAATCCAACTATTTAGAGTTGAACAAACTTATTATTTACTATATATATTGCATATATATATATATATATAAACAACAATCTTTTGAGTATGTCCATATGCTAGTAGACAGGCGGGATTTCTTCCCTAGGCAGTTATTTAGATCTTAATTTCTTGAAACAGAAAGGAAAACATTTACAAAGTCTAAGCATTTACAGGGCTATGACCTGTCATTGGCTGGTTTAAATAGCCACTTTACGGCCACAAAAGTCAACAGATGAAAGAGTTGAGAAAATGTGGATTTTTGAACATAGGCAGAATAGTGAATGTTACACAGTGTGTAAAGTAGCCATTTAAAACAGTCAATGATAAGCCCCGTAAATGCCAAGACATCCATATTCCTTCTCACAAATGTTTTCCCTCTCTGCTGCAAATTTCACAAATCCTCGAAAACTCGTTTAACTCAGTAAATATAATTGACAAAACGACTTACATTGACAATAACTTAATACGGAATGACAGGTTATGTGATTTTTGTATAAATAGCCTTGCGGCAAAATTGTCTTGCAGCAGTAAAGCCACCTAAAAAAATAAATAGTTGCTAATGTTAACATTCATTCCCACAATACTGTAGCACCCACTACGTAACATTTTAATTTTGTTTATAATAATTTTACTTCTACAATAGTTTATATATTTTTCCAACCTTTTCAACTCAACGTACGAGATTTTTTATTAGATCGTGCAAATTGTAATGAAAATCTTATGTCAGATGAAATGTTCTCGTACAATTCAACCAATAAAAGATCACTCAAATATAACATTTACACGTTTAATATAATTATTTGAAGTGACAAGTTAGGAAATATGAAGCGGAAATATGATTCCATTCTCAGTTCAATTCATTAATTTGTCTAAAACGGTTGAACGCATGAGAAATTTTCAGGTGCTTTGATATAGTTTTTTTCCAATAATCACATTCTTACGTTTACAATAAAAAGGTATTTTATGTACTTATATTTTTAGCAGTCTGCGTGGTGTAATGAGTAAGACGCTTGACTCGCTCACGAAAGGTTCGGAGTTCGATTCCCGGTGAGATCACAAAAAAAAAGATTTTTTCCAGTTTGGGTGATTTGCGCTGTAATTCACTACTGTAATTGGGCCTTCTGGCCTGTTTTGGTGCAAACAATGCAATCTCAGGTGAATGTGTGGTAAAATAATGTACGATTGGTGCACACATGTCGATGTACCTACCCAAAACTTGAAGTTAGAGCGTCGGTAGTGTACCGCCCTGGGCCCCGTATGAAATAAAATACATTTTTTTTAAATTAGGTAATTTTGAATTTTCTGTATGAAAATCTGTACATTTATTTAAAAAATAACGTATCTATCTGTCGTTAATTATATCTGAAGTAAAATCATAATTATTGAATTTTTCATGCAGAAAATTTTATTTTCATTTGCAGACAATTAAGGATAACTCAGTTATCGTCCTATTGTACCAATGAAACCGATGAAATTAATCGGGCCGTAGTCACTTGACAAGTGTCGCGGACTCACGGATTAGAGGTTCGAGGTTTGAATCCCAAAACTAAATTAGATTCCCATTTTTCAATACGTAGTGGCTAATAGTGGTTAGCGTATTTGTCTACGATTCTTATGAACTCTAGTTCGATTCTTAGCACACTCGATGCACACATGTGGAAATCAAGAAATTGTGCGGAAAAGTATTTTCGTATTTAATATTTTCACTTTAATTATGTGATATAATAAAATACAATAATATGCTTTAAAAAACACTTGAATTAGAAAAAAACATTTAATGAGCTATAATATAATATTTTATCGTTATACTATTGAACTGTAAGGTATAATTTACAAAACAATACAGAATTTGGCACTGAACATGTGTATTAATAATAAAAATATGAACGATAATATAATAACTTATATTTGAATACAAAATATAAATTAAAAATAACATCCACTTATTTATTTGACCCATTAGTGCTTTCACCCTCTCAAGGGCATCTTTAGACCAGGAAGTGTGCCAAGTATTTTTAATTTACCACTCATATTCACAGGTATGTGTCGTTCCTGGGCTGCTATTCCAAACGCTCTCGCGGCCGTAGAAAACTGTTTTATCTCGCGTGTTTTTATACAAAATACGCGAGATAAAAGTGTTTTCTACGGGCGCAAGTGCGTTCGGAATAGCAGCGCTGGTTGTACCACTATAAACTGTGTCTTTGAAATCAGTCAATATACATTTATGTTTCGTGTTGAATATAAATAAATAAATATCAATTGTGTTAAATGGCGGACTCATTGCCGCCGGCAATCTCTTACAGTCAAACCAAACGCAAACATATAATATTGATTGTGGTAACATACCAAGTACTTGCCATATTAACTTAAAATACATTGTCACAACTAAATGTTATTAATTATTTTTAAACAAGTACTTACCGACTTTTTTTTCCTACCGGTTTCGAGACGTACCCGCCTCTTCGTCAGAACACCAATTAAACTAACATGCAAAACCTTCTGTACACTTTCACCATAGTGGTTGCACAAAAATATAAAACATAAAAAACTTAACCTTGAAACCAGTAGATAGAAAAGTTGGTAAGCGGTTATACACAAATATTTAACAACATTTGGTAAAATTCATAGAATTACAAAATACCACAAGATTCGTAGAATTAAGTTTGTATACATCGCACTGTGTCCAAAAATTTCCAAATTCCAGCCTCTTGTCTACAAAAATTTTAACAAACTCAAAATATTGTTAAATGTAATGTGTTTATTAATAATAAAAAAACATTACTAATTTAAATAAACTAATTAAATTAGTAATGTTGTTTTACACTACAATATTTCACTGCCGTACGACCGATACAAGACTGATCATATTTTACCTTCCATGTAAAAAAATTATCTAGATTGGAGTGCAAATGCAGTGTCCTATGCACCAATGAGTATGGATATGGAAATAAAGATGGATAGTGAGTTAATTACGAGTGGTAAATAATCCTCAAAATTGAAATATTTGAGTGAATCATGAGAACGCAATCATTAATTTTGTTTTAATGATTTGAAAGAAAAAAAAACGTGTATTTTAACTCTTTATGGGGCTTTTTAACCCGTTTAACCCTTGGGCTAATTTTAACCCTTGGGAACTTTGAAATGATTTTATGATATTTTTATTTTATTTTCCAATCCGCCGGTGCGAAATAATAATGTGCTGTTCCTCGATCAACACAGCACAAATTATGGCTTGCATGCACCAATGTCCCGATTGTGCCGTATTGTAAACTCGAGACAAGATCTGGACTTTTTTATTATAAGTCTTTATAGATTTAAAAAATCACTAAAATAGACCGGATCTTGTCTTGGGGTAGTAATTTTTTTTTGTCCTAGCTTTAATTTTATTTAGTTGTATTTTATTTTATAAGTGCCTGTATTTATTATAAGAAATTGTATTTACCATCGTTAGAACGGACTGCATAAGTCCGTTAAATAGATAAATAAATACGTATGTGCGTTAAAATATAATTATATTCAATGTTTAAAATTTTTATTTTAGTTAGCACGTGGTTAAAACGTATTACCAAAGACTGTTAAGGGGTTGAATTCTGAATTTCCTCATTGGTGGTAAAATTACGCACTATATCGAGCTATGATCGCCAAAACATTGTAACCGACAAAAACAGTATTTTGCGGGAAAAATATTATTTCATCTTAATTATTAAGGAATATACTTTGAGAATCAAGAAGAAAAAATATTATCCTTTGAAATAATGTTTTCGTCGGTTACGATGTTTTGGCGATCGTGGGTGGATATATGAACCTATTGCTTTTAGCTATAAATGTAAAACCTACACGTAAATTATAATAGACGTAGGTATGCCGTTACTCATAGTGACGATTATTTCCTTACCTACCTCAAAGCAAAATGCGTTGTTGGAACAGAAATGTGTACTATCTAATGGGGTCAAATGTGTTGAGAAAACAATGATTCTACTGAAAAAATCTACCATTTGATAACTTTATTGATTTAACCCATAAAATGAGTCTTAGCACATTCTGGGTTATTTTAGTATTCATTTCTATCGCAGGTGTTTCTTATGTCAACAATTAGACATATTCAAATATGCATTCTGAAGAATTTCTCGTGTTTGGTCATTTTTAGACGATCTAAATGTGTTTTATTTAAATATGAATAATTAAAAAATTGTGAACAATATTCATGAATAATTTTCCAGAATATCGAAATATAAGAACAGTTGTATAAAAATAAAGTATGTTTTTCTAGTAACGACAACATCAACAAACCATTACGACGTTTCTCCGTGGAAGTAGACAGATAGGATAGAACGCCATATCACTCTATCTTTGCCTTTGACCTCGCTTCCTCTACATTCATACATCTTCTCATGCACGCACGCCGATTATTCGTACTCTTGACATGTCCATCTTCAAGTACGAGTATTTTTTCTCGGTCTTCCTCGTTTTCTGCATCCAACAACATTCGCATCGTATATTCTTTTAGCCGTTCTTTCGCTGTCCATTCGCTCTACAACGTAGTGTCCAAACGAACGCAGGACCTTTCTTGATTCTGTCAATAATGCATGTCTCACGGATCTCGACTACTCGTTACAATAGACTTTTCTAGTTACGATTTACGTAATAATTTATGATAATCAAACTCGGATTTTTTTAAAACGTCAAAACTTCCTTAACAATCTAATCACATATTAACCAACGTAGTCGGTAACTTCTATTCTGAAATTCATTTACATTTGAAATATTTTCAGTATGTGCAAATCCATGTAGACTAATAATGGAATTTAACTCTATTGGGGTATCATCAAAACAGACCTATATGTCTACAGAGATGAAGGAATTTTCAAGTTATGTGGAAATCTAGACATTTACAGAGCTTATGACCTGTCGTCAGCTGGTTTATGTCGATTGCAATATCTGTCATTAATATTTTCTTCTTCCTATCGGTGTATGTCAATTTCTTTAAAAATATTTTTATACATTAGTTCCTTTGTTTTTACTAAACTTTTTTTCATTTTTTTTACTGCCTGTGTCCGAGCGGATGAAGAATGCTGATCTGTGTGTGAAATAGAACCAGAACCCTGGACAAAAGTTTTCGACTCGATGGTTACTCAAATAAAAATCCTACAAAAATATATCTAGCTGAGATAAATATGCCTCGCGGTTTAGTGATTGGCACCATTGAAGTTCCGAAGTGTTGTTTTAAAAGGTGATTGTCCATTGCAATATTTCATTGTTTCAGGACTGGCACCTGAAAACCAAAACAGATTTAATAACTTAAACACTTCAAAACTCCCAAAACTAGGCGTTTTTATTGTAAACCCTTACATCATCATCGCATCTAATGGTGCACAGGGCACTGCATTAGTACACCAATCGCAGCGTATCATAATCAGTTTTTTGTTACATGAAGACAAGATGATCAGTCTTACGCTTTCAGGTACCAGTCCAGGGACTACTTTTATTACATTTAAAAAAAATGTTTTTTTATAACCTTACGAGTTCATGAGTGTTAAATAAAATATACATTGAAATAAAATGCATAAATTTAATAAGTACATTTTTTTTATTTTTAGCGCTTTTTGGTTTGTTATTGAGTAATACTTATAACGTATATAAGTATGTAAAAGTTCTTCAATTTACGCTTAATATTAACTAAAAATATTATTAACCGTAGGAACTTATTATTAACTAAAAATGCATTACAAAAAGTTTTAGAACTCACGAGAACTTGAGAGTCAGTAGTTTTAAGGTGCGGTGCACCCGAGTACAGTCGAACGTCATCCGACACTACAATGGCACACATAATATACAGAGAGAAAATTCCACCTTTTTCATTTGGACGATTCGCATGAAAATGGTCGTTAGACGAGTCTTCCCGGTAAACGTTCATACAGTGGCGTACGAACCTTTGTCAAAGTAAATCAGTAATCGTTGTAAACTTGTATAGCGTTTTCAATTCAACAAAATAGGTCCATTCTTAATATTTTGTTATAACAAGAGTGCGCGTGTATTAGTGCATTCAAATAACCTGCTCAACTCCCATCCCACCTGTAACTATGACATCACCAACACTAATAGAACTGGTTTGCCTGTCGTCAAAAGGGCAAGCGAGTAACGGAAAAACTATGATAGGATTGTGCGACGAGTACTACATTTTGCTTAGTGCGTCTATAAGTTGTTATCACAATATCTATCACTCAGAAGGGGCTCGGCCAATCCAAAGATATCTGAGGTAAAAGTGCAACTATAAATAGATATACGTGTTATTTCATAGTACTACTTATAAATCATTTCCACGTGTCCTGGCAGATGAAGAATACAGTTGTGCGTGTGAAATAAGAGCAGCAAAAATACTTTACTCAAAATGACAAAAAATAATAAAATGAGCCAAAATTATGTGAATCATAATTATTAAAATATCCCACAAAGGCTGCTTAGCCTATTTGTAGATAAAGGTACCTTTTTTAAATTTTAAAATACAGTAAAACTCCAATTATCCAGACAAATGCGTGCCAGATGATATCCGGACAGTTGGATTCAACATTAAATTAAGACATTTTTTTTCAAAGAAAACGCAAAACGCAATATGGTGCTATATAAGATTTCCATTTTGATAATAATAATTATGTATATCTTTAAGTGGCGAAATGGAGTTCCGAGGGTTGCCCTCTCACCTCCATAGACTATGGTGAGTCGTGGCTTTGGGATGGGTTGTATTATCCCCGAAATACGGGGTGGCCACATAGGTCTTTTAATGGTGGGCTGGTAAATATATATTTTTATTTACTTATTTGGTTATCTTAAAAAATATAATAAAGGAAAGAAGTCTTTTTTTTAATACATTTCTAATTTAAGAAATCAAAAACGTATTTTTGAAAAAAAGTAGGTTAAATGATGGATACAGGTCGGAGATTAAGGGGGTCAGTTATGGGATCTAGCAGGCCGGGGCCTGCGATTGAAGGGTTGGAGTTGCGCTGCAGAGATTGAACGAACTTTGTAGCCAGTTTTTTTTTATGTAATTGTCGAGTGTTCGTGTCCCGGTGTGTGATTGTGTTTCTGACAAACCACGGGTCTTGTAGAATGATTCGTAGAGTTTTGTTTTGGAAAGACTGTAGTTTGTGGATATGATCGGCGGTACCCCAGATGGGGCAGGCGTAGGTGATGACGGGACGAACAAGTGCTGCGTATATAAGAAGTTTTGTTTTAATGTTTAGTGTGCTGTTATTGTAAATGAGGGGGCCAAGTAATACTCTGGCGGAGGTGGCTTTGCGAATGATGAGTTTAATGTGTTCGCGCCAGGTGACTTTTTTGTTGAGTGTAACTCCAATATATTTTGCCGTTGGGTGCCAAGCTATCCTCTCTCCAGACATGATGATATTGCCTTGCGGGCTATTGCGCAGGAGTCGTCTGGAGAAGAGGATGGCGATGCTTTTTGTGGGCAAGGACTAGATTGAACTCTCTGGGAGCTGTTAATATTAACATATTACAACAGAGACGAAGAACATTCCGGAAAAGGTTGATAAATTCACCTGGCCCATGAAGAAGTATAGAAATTGCAAAAATAAAATTTCCAGGCGTTGCCTAGTATGTAGGTGAAATAATTCAATTAGATGAATTTTCACAAACATCAACGGATGAAAGAATTGAAGGAATATAGATGTACAAATATGGACAGAATGGTGAATGTTACACCGTGTGTAACGTGGCCACTTAAATCAGCCAATGGCAGGTCATATGCCCTGTAGATGCCTAGACTTCTATATTACCTTCTAAAAAATGTTTTTAATCTCTGTTGTAATATGTTGAAATCTATGATCGATAGATAACTTTTTTTGATGCGCCACTTGATGGAGTTGGCAACAGCTGTTTTCAGGGAGTAGTTAAATGTATATGACATCTGGACGGAAAAAAAAAATAAATGTAAGTTTTTGGCTAAGACTTTGATGGTCTTACAGCATTTACGTATTATACTTTGGTTAAATTACGTAAATGCTTACGAGTTATTATTTTTAATATGCACTGACTATTCAAGTTTCAAAGAGTGATATTGTTTTTGTAGCTCGCCTCTAGTTTTGAGGTTAAGAGCCATTATTCTAAATATGGCGTGATTTTTTGGGCCTAGGAGAGTTGAAACAGCTTGTTTCAACTCTCCTCTTTAATTAGTTATTTCAGCTATAATGTTTTGTGGTGTGAATTTGAACACTGAGTTGTTCATTGTTCTTGTTACAGAATGCCCAATCAATATGTACGAAAGGCAGATAGGGGCACGGCTAGTAATGAAATCTATGAACTAACCTATGAGGAGGTGACTTAAGGGGGCAGAGTCTCTGAAATGCCGCACTATCATACAATCTTCACTACATATCACTCTTTCGATTTATATAAAAGAAGACATGCAGTTTGTTATCATTGGACGTACTCAAATTTTGATAAAGTTATGTCCATTAACAGTAGCGGCGTTAGGGTAAGGCGCGGTTGGGCGACCGCCCAGGGCGCCAGATATAAAGGGGCGCTGCAGGCGCCCTATTTTATTCACTCGCTCATCGAGCGAGTCCAACTTACTCGTAAATTTCCTAAATCTAACGACATACTCGTTATAGTGGCTCACGATGAGACTAAAACTACTCCAAAAAATCATCTCCTTTCTCTTCCTTAATCTCTCCTCCTTTCCTTTTTCTTCTCTCCGCTTTTTTCCTTTTTCCCATTGAGTAATAGTTTTGATTTAAGGTAATTTATAAACAAATACGTTTATTTCTATTTTTATATATTGTTCACTTTTTAATCTTTTTATTTTTTTTTCCTATTGAATATGTTCTGTAACTTGAATTATAAAAATAAAACTTTTATTTTATTAATTGGTTGGAAGAAATTGACATTTGGCAATAAGCCCGCCAATGTACAAATAACATTATGTACAAAAAGTTAAATAAATAAATAAATAAATAAACAAAAAAGCCATTTGAAGTTGAATTTTTCTACAGTATTTTAGACACTACCTTAATTTCACTCCATGAAAGATTTGAAAAATTAATTAAGTACTTAAAATCTTGGTTCAACATAAAAAAGATTCCGGAAAAACCAGACCTTCTCAAACTCTGTGGTAATTTCTAGATTTTTCTGAAACATCACTTCACTCTCACAGTTTCGCACCTCTGCTGGGAGAGCATTGCATACCATCGGGCCTGCGACGGCAAATACGCGTGCACCGAATTTAGTGCGCTGTTTGCTTAGAGGTATAATAACTTTTCCTCTCGACGTAGATGTAGCTGGTCGAAGAGTAAGACGTCTGACAGCTAGTTCATCTGGAATCTAAAGTACCCTTAGATATTCCGATGCAAAGTTCCCCTAAGGGAATATCTAAATATTCCGAAGCAGAGTTGTGCAGTGACTTAAACATAAGCCAACAGTGTCTGTATTCCACCCTTATTCTTATTCTTATTATTAGATTCCAAAAATAAGTCTCTCGGCGGCATTCAATGCAGACTGTAGGCGAGTCATTTTATTCATTGGAAGATATGCGTCCGTCAAGTAACTGATCATGTTTTGACCAATCCAGTGCCAAAGCAAGCTGAAAATGTTATAAAAGCTGCTAATCCTAGTATATAATTTGTTATATCTAATATTGGGAACGTTGCCGACATTGAAGAGCAGAGGTCTGCCGCATCTCGATTTTCTCACTGACCCTGATTTTTTTTTACCTATTTTTTTTATTTATATTACATGGTGTATAAAATTGGCTATGTGGAGGCATAAAGTTCATAGTGATAGAGCTATTTTTAGCTGAGATATACTAGGTAATGTAAAAACTGTTTTTACCCTCCTCAGTCTCCCCTATGTATGGGCGGAGCGCGCCTGCTAGAGATTCCCTGTAAAGTAGGGAGCCACCACAAAGTTGACTCGCCATGAACTGATTTCAATGTTTTTTGCTTACGTGATTCAAAAATTTGCACAATAAATGATAAAATCCACATTGAGTTGTGGGTAGAGTATGAATACCCATCGCTCAACAAAGTAAATAGTTCGAGTTTTCTATTGTCCATGTTACCTTGAGCCCTAGGGCGCGAAGCTTATCGTCTTACATCGCGTCTACGTATTTACGCAGATACAAGATATTATTATTCTCTAACAATAAGGTTGTTTAAAAATATTTCTAACGCTCCTGGAGTTCGAATATTTTTTGTAACCTGTATTTATAGTTTTTAACATTGTTATTATGCGCTGTCCATATTTTATTTGTTTATTCCACAATTTATAAAGCTTCATTTTTGTGAAAAATCACATCGAAGCCGCTGTAAAATAAACATGCCAACACGTCTAGCAGCTACAGAGCGCTTAGGCGGTTGAAATTCTAGTTTCCCGCTCCCAATAATGTTCAATTTCATTTATATATAGAGCTTGATTAAAAGACTCCTAGCAGCTACAGAGCGCACAGACCGATATAAATCTAGCCCCCTTTTTATTTTGCTAAAACATCCATAACAACGGCTTTATTACTCTTCCTTCTACTTCTATTATTATTACTTATATGGGCTTAACACGGGCTGCCTAAAACCCCATATAATTCTATCGTTTTGTAATCCGTCTTTTTGTTTATTTAAAAAAAATATGTTTAAGGCGATAAGCCTTTAAATTAAAATCTAATCCAATTCTTATAAATAAGTAGTGCCCTGTCAGGTATCCCCAACGTTGGCAATCATTCTGGCAAAAGTCTCCCTGTCCTGTGCTGCCCGGAAAATCTGCTCCATAGTCCTGAAGCCAGTCCAGTCTCGTATATTTCGCAGCTAGGACATCTGTCTTCTTCCAGCCCCTCTGTGACCCTCAATCTTGCCTTTCAAAATTAAATGAAGCAAGTGGTACTTTTCTCCACGCATTATATGCCATAGATATGAAATTTTACGAATTTTTATGGTGGTTATGAGTTCTCTGTTCGTCCTAGCTCGACTTAAGACTTCTGAGTTCGTTATTAGGTCTGTCCAAGATATCTTAAGCATTCTGCGATGCAACCACATCTCAAAAGCCTCCAGCCTATTCATAGTGTTCACTTTCAGAGTCCAAGTTTCACAGCCATACAACAATACAGACCACACATAACATTTTACCAATCTTTGCCTTATTTTCAAATTGAGATTAGCATTGCAAAAGAGGGATTTCATTTCATTAAAAGCAGCTCTTGCTGTCTCAATTCTGCAATTAATTTCCATATCTGGGTCGATGGTCTCTGTTAGAATGCTGCCGAGGTATTTGAATTTGTCCACCTTTTCAATGTCAATACCCTTTAATTTGAGAGAAAATGCGGAGTTATCAAGGCGGCCAAATGTTATCCATTTTGTTTTGCCAACATTAATTGTTAAACCCAGTTGTTCGCCAAATGCATCCACACTATTTAACAACTCCTGAAGATCGGCAATGGTATCCGCCAGCAAAACAGTGTCGTCGGCGTACCTGATATTGTTGATTACAACTCCATTGATCTTCAGGCCTCTTTCATTTCTGTTCAACGCTTTCTTAAAAACATAGTCAGAATAGAAGTTGAAAGGCAAAGGGGACACGATACAACCTTGTCGCACTCTCTGCTGAATGGGTATTGCATCTGATATTTCGTTTCCGCGTCTGATTTCAGCTGTTTGGTACCAGTATAGGTTTTGGATAAACAATTGATCTTTGGTGTCTATATTACACTCCCTCAACATTTTCATAAAATTAGAATGTTTTACCCTGTCAAATGCTTTCTCATAATCTATGAAACATGCAAAAATCTCTTTTCTCTGATCACGGCACTTCTGCAGCAAAACATTGATATCTAATAAAGCCTCTCTTGTACCAAAGGCATTTCTAAAGCCAAACTGCGTATCATCCAGATCCTGTTCACAATTTTAGTATATGACTCATTAGACTTATTAGTCTGTAGTCACTGTATTTTTTTGGGTGCTGCTTTTTGGGAAATGTCACAAAAGTAGATCTCAACCAGTCTTAGAGGATAACCCCTGTGCCATAAATAGCATTAAATAACCTCAGCAGTTAGTCAATATTATCGTCACTGATGAGCTTCAATACCTCGACTGGAATATTATCTGGTCCGCAAGCTTTTCTATTTTCTGAAGTGTTTATTGCATGAAGAATTTCCGATTTAAATATTGGTGGTCCATACAAGTCATTATCATTATAAGTTGGCTTGTTAGATCTATTATCTTTAAATACTTCAAGAATATACTTCTCCCAAGTAAGCATAATTTCCTTTTCGTCTAATATTAATTTATTAGAGTCGTCAACCAAATATGATGGAGTAGTTTTTCGTGTGGAACCTGTTAATTCTTTTAGTTTTTTATGCAGTTTAAAAGCATTATGATAACGATCATATAATTCCAATTCTTCGCATTGTCACTTAATCCATTCTTCTTTTGCCTTCCTAATTTCATTCCTTATCTCTCTTTGTAGATTTCTATATTGATTAGCATTATTCTTGCTTTTGCGCCTTTCGTCCATTAACTGTAGAATGCGGTCTGTCATCCAACTCTTTTTTTGACTGGTTTGTCTGATTGAAGATTTTCATTTCAGATCTCACTAAACACTGATTTTATATTGTTCCACTGTGTTATCTAATATCCATAATTTCCACTGTGTTAAATATCTATAAAAATATATATACTTTTTTTTTCAACCGATTTCTTCGTTTACTCGTTTTTAAGGCAAATATTTTGAATATGATGGGAATTTCATTTGAAATGCTTTGTTCACTTTTTCATTATCATATTCATTATATAATCATCACTTGATACGCATAATACCTCAGAGTAATTATCGAATTATTTCTCTGAGCCATAATACAGTGTAAGATGATCCGTCTTGGAGGTAAAATGATCCGTCTTACGCCTCAGGCACCAGTAAAGGGATGAAAAAATATTGCATTGATAAAACATATATTTAATAAATAGAGACCTTGGGCATGGTTCTCTCCTCAGAGTAATATTGCCTAAAGAAGCGTGCGTAGAACAAAAGCGTTCCAAATTTTTGGTTTGGTTTTAAACAAACGTGTAATGGATGGTTTTGGTTTGAGCTCGCAATATGGCTCGTTGTATCGCTATAATCTGTAGCTAACTTCGTTGTCAATCATATAATGGTTTTTCTCCGTATGGGCGACTCTATTAGGTTATTTCTCTAAGGTTTTCTCTTTAATCCGCACCTCATGTCTGGGGATGGACGACTCCAGGGTCCCGACTACAATGGGAAGTAAACAGAGTTATCTTCGACAGTCTATTTCGAAAAACCATATATTTGCATGAACATTTAAAGTATCTTCGTCGGTAACCTATAATTGAACGTGTTTTGAAGAAAAAAATGTAATCATATTCTGCTTTTTATACGGAAAACTTCATTTTACTTTGTAGATAAATTAAAGATAAATGTTAACTTCCCATTGTAATCGGGGCCCAGGCATGTTTCGTCGGCGTACAGTCTCCCCCCATCTGAAACAGTCTAAAACTGTCCTCCTAGGAAGTGTCAAAGGAACAAGGTCGGGTAGACGAGAACTAACAAGCGGGGTGGCTTGGTCACAAAATTATCAGAACTATCACTGACAAATGCCCGCAGAACAGCACAAGACCGGGCATGGAAAGAAAACGCATTAAAGAAGAACACTTCGAGGCGGATTTCCTTATTTAAGGTTTGAGAGTAATCATCATGATTCTGACATGAGTCATGATTCTGATTCCATTTCTTCGTTTCGCCTAAAAGTGCGTCTTTAGAAGATGATAATTCGTTTTGCTGTAAATACTTTTTTTCCAAATAACTAGTTCTTATTTAAAATTAACTTAGAACTGGACATAGGAGAACTTACATCCATGTGCGAGAAAAGAGTCCTGCAGTTCTTGTGACATATTTCCAGGTCCAGAACTCTGATAGTTTGGAGAAAAATATTCTCCTGGGAAGTGTGCAAGTGGCGAGATCGAGCGGCCTAGTCACTGAATTTTCAGAATCATCACCGACGAATGCCTATAGAAGAGCGCAATACCGTTCCAGATGGAGGGAGACTATCCACAGACGAGCTATGCCTGGAGTCAGGCGTAATCACCATCCTCAGGCATGAGGCACGCATTGAAGAGAAATTCAAAATTATCACCATCATATCCTCCTTTACGTACCCATTGGTGCATAGGGCACATCATTAGAAATCCAAATGCAGCATCTTTGTATTATCTGTTACATAAAAGTAAGGTGATTAATCTTACGCTTCAGGTGCAGGAATAATAAAAAATTTCATCTCAGAAAACGTTCAAAATTAATAATTCACAAAATTAAAAATTAAAAATCGAACCCAGAACAAGAATGTTATTTATTATTTATTTATTTATTTACGGACTTAGTCCATTTAAAAAATGGCAAACACAAATCTTTATAATACAAACAGGCACAATTGAAATAAAACAATAAAAAAAAAATATAAAAAAACACCATTTTTAAGACAAGATCTGGTCTATCTTATGGTGTTAGGCGAACACGACAACCCCTACACCACGAGGTGGACTTATCGGCCATCGAGCCGAAAACACTCGTCCAGGATTTTCTGTACGAGTGTTTACGGTTCTTATTCGAAAAGTCTTCTGTAATAAAATCAACAGCATGGAAGATCGCAATAATATCGTGCATTTATTTCCCGCTAGCATTTTATTTAATCGTCTGCATAACAATATTACAATATAAATAAATAAATAAGATTGTCATTTATGGGGTTGTGGTTTGATCATACATAATTATTCATTAGTGCCGAATTCGGCGCTAGCCAAAGTGTTAGCTTGCCTACACGTTTTTATGACTATCGCAACCTATGCTACCAACACTATCTCGAATCTTTTACGCTGTATTGTATTCATTGAATCCACTAAGCGGTGTTGGAATCATGACCCGGTCTAGAGTAGCTCGTTTGAACGTAATCCAAAACAGGCACTTATTAAAAAAATCATTCTCCGCTGCAAGGTAATGTAGATTAATCGTACTTTTTTTATTAGTGGCTTTAAATTACCAATTGATTGAAATGCCTGTTTAATTTAATACAGTCAAGCTGTGAGTCAATCGCTTTACGATTGTATTTGTGTTCTGTATAATTGTGTGTGTATAGGAGATATGTAGTAATGTGTTAAATAAAAAAGTAGGTCAGAGACTTATTATGATTTTGTGTTGTGTAAACCTATCTGTGTCAGCAAGTTATCTGTGGATTTATCTTTTATGAATTCTACATCTATAATTCGATTTTAGTAAAAAAGTTGAAGTAAATTAAGGTTTATTTATATGTTATTTAAAAGATCACTTACCAGTAGATGCGCAGTATGTACTGATTTCGCATATAAGGCTACGTTTTCTATAGATATTTTTTTCTAGTGTTAATTTTGTCTACCCTATCTTCAGCTGTTATTTGTTTTGACATTAATTTTTTAAAATCAAAACATAATTTTAAAATGCTTACAGTAATTTCAATTTATCGATTAGCGCCTTGCAAGTTTTTTTACTACCTTAACAAATTTACTTTGTTATTTTATATAAATTATTTTCCTGACAAAAAAAAATGTTTTTTCTCTAACACAACCATAAAAAGTATGATCTAGAAATGACAACAAAATAGTTTTAAAATCAGGGTCAAATAAAAGATTGAATAAGAATTTTGATTACGTATTTTATGATTATTTAGTACCTATATTACAACAGAGATGGAGAAGTTTTTCGAGGGTGTAATATGGAAGTCTAAATATTTGCCGGGCTCTCACTCGATCACTTGCATCGTATAACATTCACCATTCCTACCTATGTTTAAACATCCATATTTCTTCCATGTGTTGATTTGTGTGACATTAAATAATTTTGTTTGCAATATCTCCAAGAAATGTTTTGTTCTCATTTTTATTATGATAGTATATTACTAATTGCATATTGTAACGACGTGTCCAAAACGCCACATGAACTATTTATATCTTTGCGTTGAAGGTCACCCACCGTTTCGTCATTGTTGAGGTAGTCCTGATTATTTCTAAAATTTATTCAATGGTTTGATCAGAGAGCTAAAAAATATTATGTTGATTCCTCAAAACATTTCATTGATCTTTCTTTGATCGTACGCGTCTTTAAAGGAGACTTAACTTAAGAAGCTCCCAATTTTTTGCTCATACCAAACGAATAAATACGAGTTGATGGCCCATTTCATTCGATCGTAGAAATTCACGCGGTACGATAAAATAACATACCTACCACCCTTGATTTTTATAACATTATAATAACGTTTTTTATTAATTTTATTTATTTAATGTCAGGCAAACGCACTAATCGGTTCATCATGAGACCGACTAATCTCTACTTTTGTATATTTTTTACCTGAAAATAGTTGCTAAATACATTTTAAATAAAGTTTTATAAATATCATTATCATAAGCTCGACATCCCTGAGTGGGTCCTGGCTGTATCCAGGAGTCTCCTCCACTCTTGCCGGTCTGCTGCCCTTTCTCTCCAGTTCCTCACTTCCAACATTGTCGTATCTGCGCTGATACAGTCCATTTATCGCATCTTAGACCATCCAGTACTTAGTCGTCTTTGTGGGGTTTTCGTCATCCATTTTAATTAAACATAATATATACGATACATATATGGCCACTTGAACCAGTCAATGACAGGTCATAAGCCCTGCAAATGCCTAGACTTCCATATTCCCTTCTCATAATGTTTTCCCTCTCTATTGCAACAAACATAGATCTTCCAGCCTCTAAAGACATTTGGACATACTAAATCTGATCATTGTGGTTTCGGATGTGACAGGGTTTAATGAACACCCTGTATACTGATGTTTTATGTAATTTTTATTTATGTAAAAGCCTTGTGGGCGTGAAAAATAATTTAAAAAAATATATTTGCTGTGTAATAATCTTTTTTCCGTAATAAATAAAATTGGTCATATAATTTAGAGTAAAAATCACTTCCAGTTTTGTATTATAATATGTAGACTCATGTGACATCATAGCCACGCTATAAATTAAAGGGGTTGAGTATATACTTTGTCATCAGTATAATTTACCTAAGTAATGTATATGTCGCCGCCAAATAGTTAAATCAGCCACTGAACTGAGCGGTGGCTGTTTATTAAATGCCGGCATTCAACTGAATGGCTAGGCCGTTTGTTGAATGAGGGAAGGGTTGAACGTTGCTTAACCTCTTTAATTTTAATACAACAATAATGGTTGTTTTATTTTTAATGTATTTTGTTACCTGAAGTTAGATTAGGTTAAGTTTAATAATTAAAAAAAACGATTGTTTGTTTAACTTAATCCTTAATTTAACTTAACGAATCCTTAAATTAAATTAAAACAATTTTTAGTTTATTTTTTATTATTAAACCTAAGCCGAACTATCCTAATCTAACCCGGCGGCTTTTGGTTCGGCCGTTTCTGAGGGGCTATCTTTCAACCAGCCAACGACCAACACGTTGAACGTTCAGTTATTTTAATTTTTTCAATGAACGGCCTAGGCATTCAGATGGATTCTGACATTTAATGAACAGCCTAGCTGTTCAGTTGAGAGGCTAATTTAACTATTTGACGGCGAAATATGCATTATTAACTTAAGTTTAACTCATTCATTCATATGACAAGGTCAAATAATGAATAGCTTCGAAAATCTCGAAATTCGTTTAAGTATCCCTTAACATTTATCACAGTATTATCATAAAATAACCCCCCCTCTCCTTAATTAGCTCTTCCCACCCTTGCCAGCATTCAGTTTTTTTTTCTGTATATTATTGTTTGGTTAATAACTACACCTGTATATGGAAAGATTTGTGCTCTAAAATAAATTCAAGTGGTATCATAACCAAGTGTTTAATTTAATAAATTTAAATTTGTGACATCGACAACGAAGTATTTTTATTTGACATCATTTGTCAACTTTTGTTTAAAAAATCTTATTTTTTCTTTGTTGTTCTAAATCAAGTTTGTTATTTTTTGACGTGGAAACCGGTCGGTGGAAAAAAAAATTGTGGTTAAAAACAAAGTTGTTTTATTTATTTTATTATACTTGTGTTTTGTTTTATAGTAAAAATATTATAATATACCTACAATATGTTCAAATACCACTGATCTTCTCGAATTAAACGACTTGGGTAGGTAGGAAGAAATTGGCTTAAGGAAATTAATATGCCCGCTCTTATGGATATGTAAGTAAATTGCATAATATGTATGTAAAGTGTTTGAATAAATATATGTTTTTTTATCTGCTATCTGATACTCGGGGATGATCATTTAACCTAATCAATCTAAAAAAATATCCAACAAATTTAGCACCACGCGTGCTGTAATATTGTGAGAATATTAATTTAACTATCGAAACATATTAGCAAAACGAACAAAACACTATAAGCAACGAGAACATTTTTTAATAGGGTTTCAAAATATTTATAGCAGAACTAGGTAGAAGTAAAATGGATTGAGTTATTCGGTCCCAATTAAAAAATACCTGCTCCACAAATGTATATTTTTTGTACATTTATTTTATTTATGACGACGGACTTTATTGCTCACTAGTTCGACCCCGTCTAGAATATGCTTCTCCAATTTGGTCTTTATTATATAGGACTCACATCGACCATATCGAGTCTGTCCAACACAGTTTTCTAAGTAAAGTGGATTGGTTGCTCGGATTGCACAGGGGTAATTATTCCTATTTTGAAATCGAGCAATCTTTTAATCTGTCTTCATTGGAGAAGCATAGAACTGAGATGAACCTTACATGCATTTTTTAAACAGTTAATGCCATAAGGGATGTCTCATCTCTGTTGCAGTTAATTTCTTTTCGTGTTTCCAACCATGTCACCAGAAGTCAAAATCTACTTTTTGTTTTTATGCCCCAATGTCCAGAATGTTAGATTAGTTAACTCGTCACACAACTTTGAATTCTTTGGGATAGATCTTCCGGCTTTTCGTAGATCTCTTCTATAATAATAATAATAATAATAAAATGTTTGGATAATTTATATAGCGCCATTTTTGTTAAAATCACCTCAAGGACGCTGTACAATAAATAAATATCCCAGCACGCCTTGCAGCTACAGAGCGCATGTACTGTTGGGATTCTTGTTCCTCGTCTGCAATTACGATATATTACAATTATGATATAAAGGAGCTAGATAACAGCACGCCTTGCAGCTACAGAGCGCATGGACAGTAAGAAATCTAGCCCCTATTTACATTTTTATTTTTAAACATTTTATTTGACAATGAAGTTGATATATCATATACCATTATTTTATTGCCCTTGTTTGTCTTTGCTAAATAGTTTTATGTTATTTTGGTTCACTTTCTTGTACATCTTGTATTCATATAACTGTTGTCATTGCCGAGGGCCGTATTTATAATAAAGAAATAAGTTATGTGAGAATCCTTTACCGAAAAAAAACGTGGGGAAAGTATTGGAGTGAGGGGCTCTTTGATGATTTAATTAAATTCTTGCATCACATTTTGTTACTGAAACCTGTAGAAGGAGTATTTACGCAATTTTTTTTTTCTGATATACTTTTATATATCTATTTTTATCTTTAATTAATTATTTTTGCTTGTTTATTTAAGATGAACATTTAAATTATAATGAATATTTCCAAACTCAACGAGGGGGCGAAACTCCCACGAAATTCGTGTAGCAAACATAGTTTATATTATTTTTGTTCAGTTTCTTGTATATATGTTTCTTTTTGTAACTATAGTAATTAGCTAAGGCCGTATATATAATAAATAATATACAGGTATGTGGAGAGAAAATAAAAATGCGTGTGGTGTTTAAAACTGTTTTGAAATTTTGTAAATTTCTCTCTGTTATGAACTATGAATGTATGATTCACGCCAAATAATTGATCAATGTGAATTTTTTTTATTTTATTAAAAAAACTTTTATTGGCTCTTCTGTAAAGCTGCAACATGTCGCTTAGGAAATTTTTATTCTCCGTCAAAATGTTCTTACATGTAAAAAAAATCAAAATTGTTTCCCCGGCACGGGTTACCCCAGGCGAGGGCACGTTATTTTTATTGTTTAATATTGTACATAATCCCAAAAATATATATTTTTAAATGACAATATACCTATTACCCGTCAAATTATAATTCGTCATTTTCGATTTTGTTTGCACTTGCAATACATTGTTCAATAAATATAGTGACGAAATACGCTGCGATTGCTTTTTATAACAGTGTTAAGTAGTCCACAAAGCAAGTGTGATCACTCACCACCTTATTAAAATGGGTTTGATTTCGTAACGGCCATACACCATCAAATATTTATTACCTACTAAGCATGCCAATATTAAAACATTCGTTAGTTAAAATTATAAATAATATTTAGAAATTTATCGTTAATTTTTGCATTTAAGGATTTTTATTAGGTTGCTGAATTATTTAAATTATCCTTAAATGCTCCGACTTCCATATTCCCTTGTCAAAAATGTTCTCCATCTCTTTTTTTTTATATATTTATAAATAGCCATATTAATTCTTAGCAGTAATAGATACCTGCATTGACGAACAGGTATTCAACTTAAAATATTATATTTATATTACAACACGGACGAAAATGTATTTTTAGATAAGTCTTGGGATACAGGGCTTAGGACCTTTCATTGGCTGGTTTATTTATATTTGAACATCTTTATTCCTTTAATTCTATCTGTTGATTCTTGTGAATAACTGGAACCTTAATTGATGCGGATGAGATTCATCTGACTATTTTTTTTCACCTACGTACTGGGTAACGCCTGACAGTATTTTTTATACTTCTTGGACCAGTTGACAACAGATGTTCTCCATCTCGGTTGTAGTATGTAAGTGTTAACAATTTACTAGAAGGTGAAATCCAGTCCTTGTCTACAAACATTTGGACAGATTCGAAAAATTGTTGATAAAATATTAGAAATACACGCGTACATGTTCCGATGTACCATATTATATATAATAGTGTATAAGTTTGTTCAATGATTAACTTATATACGAACATTTATATTACAGTTGTGAATTGTTTATTTATGCATAATGAGCGTCTGCTCTGTACGATGTTCAAATATCCAAAAGGTTTATAAGTCGACTCCATGTATTGTCAGTAATTCGTTTAATTCTTTATAGGGAGTGGAACTCGAGAACTATGTCAAACGAACTAACGACTGTATTTGAACATTTGTTGAAGCTTGCCTTCACAAGCATGTGGTCCTCCTTGTTGCATGGAGGAGAGATGATGATCACGTATTTGGAGCAATCGGCCATTGTAATGATCAATTAAAAAACACTTAAAAAAAGATTTCGAACCTATTTGAAATCGAAATCGGGACCTTAGGTATGGCAGCCAAGCGCGCTTACTACTCTGCCACTAGGCGAACTTATTGTAAAACACATGTAGTTCCTTTCGTCCATGCGCTTTGTAGCTGCAAGACGTTTGTTTGTCTGGATAATGTCGTCGACTCTTAAATTATTTCATATTAAAATTCTCTAAAAAAGATCTAGAATTTTAGCCATCCATGCGCTCTGCAGGTCTAGTAAACGACTTAAAAAAAATTAAAACAATAAAAATTATAGGTACCTACTCGTATTATTTTATTTATTTTATTAACATAAACGGCAAATCTGCCTTTTACAAATATTTATAATATTAACATATTTGGCTTAATATTTTTTTTTTCAAAAACATGAACAAGATTTATAAAAATTTAAAAAAATTACACCAAAAATTATACAAGATTTATATTTAAAAAAATAACCTAAAAATTATACAGCGTATTCAGTAGAAAGTTTAAATAATAAAACATTCTACAGTAAAACAACAAGAAAATCATAAGTACTGTTTCACACAGCTAGGCAAAGTGAACAAAAAATTGTATTTGAAATGCATGAATAAATAAATATAATTACCATTCACCATCTTTGAAAAAGTTTGAAAGGTTTGTTCTATAGAAACTACACCCTACACTCAATATATCAGATACGTGGGAATAACTATTGCCGAGTTCATGAAGTCTATTTAATACTGCATTACAAGTATACACTGTCCGTGAATTGTTGCTACAAAACGGTGGCACCTGTCTAGTCATTCTTCCAGGCACCCTGAAGTTGATGAGAGATAACAGTTCAGGGCAATCCCATATTGAATTTACAATTTTGAATAAATTTAAAAGGTCTATAATTTTTCTTCCATCGTTAAGTTTTAACAAATTTAATGTTTTTAGTAAAAAATCGTAATTTAAAAATTCATGACTGATTCTAAGTTTAAAATTTATATACCGTAAGAATTTTTTTTGGACTCTTTCAAGATAATTTTGGTGACAGTTGTAGTAAGGACAGTTGTAGTATGATGTAGATTTTTACCGTTTATACGCTCTGGAGCTGCGAAAAGTATTGGGATGCCTTTTATATAGCGCCCTTGACGAGATTCTTACAAAAAATAGCGCCGTATAAGTTCATCATCA
Source organism: Micrasema longulum (assembly GCF_059751315.1). Classification (NCBI taxonomy): domain Eukaryota; kingdom Metazoa; phylum Arthropoda; class Insecta; order Trichoptera; family Brachycentridae; genus Micrasema; species Micrasema longulum. The sequence continues at coordinate 242,384 of NW_028277402.1, forward strand.
TCATCATCATTCCCTTTTCGCACCTAATGGAGCATAGGGCACTGCATTGGTTCACTGATCGCAGCGTATCTTGATCATTTTTGTTACATGAAGGTAAGATGACCAGTCTTACGCTTCAGGTACCAGTCCAGGGACTATGAAACATTCGTTCCTGTATAAATTAGCTCTAATAATAATAATTAGACTGGAATTTTTTCCTCTAAGTACTTTTTGGGCTTAGATTTTTTGTCGCGGCGCATTTTTCGTCAGCCGTCGGCGTCGGTTAACATACGTTTTTCTCGTCGCTTGTCGTGATGTATGTAGTTGTGACATTATTGCACACATGCGTGAGTTTGGACATGTGTGGGTAAGTAACTACGGTCCTGTAATCCGTGTGCGTGCGTAGGTACAAGCGACCGTTGGTGTGTGCTCGCGTCGGTGTACGTAGTGAAGAAATCATTAGCATCGGCATCGTGAAATCGCAATGAAATTTCATTAGCATTGGCAACGGCTAATGAAACTTGCTAAATTGAATAGTATAATTCCTATTGTAAAAATGGGAATAGTGATTTCAATGTATGTATTTATTGAATTTCACAATTCGCCCGAAGGGCATTAAAAAAAAAAGCAGGTAAGTACAAAGATAGTAGATTAGTAACATTAAAAAAAAAGCTTTGTATACCGGTATTTTTTTGAAGATGTAGGGACCAAAAAGCATGCCTCAAAGAAAATAAAAAGTAAAAATCAGCCTTACAAAAATATTTTTTTTAATAAATAAAGTAAATGTATATACATTATTAGTCATGTGCAAAAAAATACAAATGTTCCATTATAAATCAGTACTTGATAAGTAAATTCGAAATATGCAAATAAAGAACGTCGGCAAAAATTCGAATCATGCATTTCATGCTTTTATCGATTAGCACGCTAATTTTAAAAATAGCAAATTTTCCATTAAAATTATATGTTAGTATGAGTGCGCCGGTTTTGTGAGAACTGCCGAAATTGAGCGCGCATAAGCCCATGACTGCGTTACGTCACACTGAAGCAGCTGACCTACTTTCTGCGTTATTCTGCGGCGGGGGGGGGGGGGGGGGGAGAGGTGGTTTCTGAGTTTCGAACCTCAGTTTGGTTGCATTCGTTTTTCACATTTAAAAAACGGAAATATTTTCCTTACGTCAGTGACACAATAATATCACTAAATCATAATATAACAAAATAAGAGTAGAACCTAAATGTTTTTTAAAAAACTAATTAACGAACGTTTTTTTTTTTTATAAAAAGAAATATTAGCGTTCTTATAATTTACACAAATATTTCAATTTTGGTGGCCATTTTCAACGAGTTGTAAATAACTCACTATTAGAAATTGGAAATCAAGTTGGGGTAGAGTGGGGTGGGGTTTGAACCTCGGGCCTCTGGCCCGTGAGTCCGCAACACTAACCACGGGACCACAACCCGATTCCGAACATCTACTTTTCTAAAATTATGTTTATATTTGGATAGTTAAATAACTGAAACCTGTATTGGTATGAATAAGATTTATCCGAATTAATTATTCATATGAACATTGCGTCATTTTAACTTAAGCAAAAACAACGGAAATGTCCAGAGATTAGTTTTTACTTTGCCTTTTTCCAAAAATTAAATTATTCGTTTTAATTATACGCAATGTCCTCAAATGAGTGCAAGAAATTATGATTAAGATGATTTATTTTTTTATTTATAACTTTTTATTTTAAGTGATAGACTAGTTTTTTTCGAAGAATATATTTTCAAATGACAACAGCCGGTAACTTAGTCCGTGGACACATTGTATACTTATTTATAATTTCATAAAATAATGATATTTGAAATTTAAAATCAAAAGGAACTAAATAGAATCTTAAAGACAGCTGTTTTTATCATGCGTATCTTATGGGGACGAAAGCTACTGTAATTAACTTTTTTAATTATAAAATAATGTATGGTCTTTTTCCGAATAAAGACTCGAAACATATTTTTGTCTTGTTTATTTGGCATACCAAGAAAGCTATTTTGGGCACCTTATTATAATTAATTTAATGTTTATTTATTACTTTATATTATTACCCAACCGCTTGCAAGTATCTAGAAGACAAATGAAATTTTAACTACTCTTCTGAGCGTGAAGGGTTGCTGACGGTTATTTGGTTATTTTAATTTCATAAAATAATTAGTTCTCGGTAAATCGAAATCCAAAATGAGTATCGTGTATTCCATTATATTTTACATGAATTTAACCTACTTTAGACATAACTTCATTCACATCAAAAGGCTCTTAACCAAGGTAGTACGGCCTACTTTTTATAATGGAACAAAGTAGCTTTATACATAACCTACCTTATTAAAACGTCTAAGTAATTCTAGTGTTTTGTATTTACACTATAATTTTTCACATGCTACACGTTTATTTTATTAATCAAATGGCAAATCGATATTTAATACTTTGCTCGGTAGGATGATTAACGACCCGTAACTGGTATAACTGCCTTTAAAATGACAATTATAATTTCTGCAAGTTACATTTTAGAAAAAACAGAAACCCTTTTGCGGTAAGGAATTTCTTTAGAGCAAAATGTATAAAAGTCTTGTTAATAAATATTAGATTTTAAAAACATAGATTGACGATTGTGCTTTTATTTACAAAATATAATTGTTATTTGAAGCATTTTTCTTTTACGCTTTTTTCCCACAGTTCACGGCACAAGTACCTTTTACAAACATGTTTTTATAAATATTCAATATGATATTTCGCACACCCATTACAAAAGTAAGGTATAAAATTTCAAAACTAAAAATTTGAGACTATCAAATCAATTTAAATTTTCAAAATTTAAAAATTAGAGAGAGAGAGTAATGCTACTATTACTACTACCATCACGCCATTTCCCCGTAGGGGTAGGCAGAGAGAATGGACCGCCACACACGTCTATCCTGGCATATATTCCTAGCTTCTTCCACATTCATACATCTTATTATACACGTCCTTCGGTTCTGTCTCCTTTTGACATGACCAGATTTAAGATTTTGGTTTATCTGATCATGCCACGTCAGAATAATGAATTTAAAAAATCCTAATATATTCTGATATAACAATAAATTTTAATGGCCGTTAAAAATGTTGATGTTTTAATAATTATTATTTTATTCTGTGAATTACTTCTTGGGTTGGGTAGTGTTATTCCACTCGTTAAAATATATATTTTGGTATTTTTTGCGAAACATGGAACATCGATTGTCAAAGGATATTTTCTTTCGTTGGCGTTTAAATTATTTTCGTAAAAAAGTGTGTCAAGGATGCTCATTACGCATCTGATTTGTATTTAAAAATAACTATTGAGGTTTGTGCTGATATATGTTAAATAAATGTTTTATTTACTTATTTTGTTTGTAACATTACTTCTATTTATTTTATACTAAACAATGTGTTTTCAACCGCCGTAGAAGAGTGATTTACACAATGTATATCTATTTGCAGTGTAAGGTTTGATTTTTAACTAGGTCAAAATAACATCTTTTCAATGCTGCAGCGGGTGATCTTTTGATCTCGTTGCATTATTTATGTATGCATTTTGTAGAACTAAGAGCTTTACGAGAAAATTATATTATTTATGTTATGGGTTTTGTGATGTATTTTTCATATCTTCTCTTTCCCATCTGCTGACAAAACTCTAAAATAAAGGCTTAGCGGGGTATTCCTTGAAAAAAAAACGTTTTTTTTTTAAATCTTTACACCAATATATTTAGTTTTTAATTATTGTTGTAATGATTTTTAATTTGAGTTTTATAATAAAAGCTCTCTAAAAACATATTCAATCATTTTGAATTCTATAGATTTTTTTAAATACTTTGCATCACTGAATTGTTTAATGATATTGACCGGTTTCGCGTCAATCGATCCATTCTCAGGATATATTAGTAATGATTGCCTTAAAGTTGTGTGTTGAAATTCGGAGCAGTTCTTATTTATAAATATTCTACAAGTACTTTACGAGTACTGCTTAAAACTTAAAATTGTGTTTGTACGTATAATTTTAGTGACTGCACGGTCACGATGTTTCTCAATATTTTGCATCGTGTATAATAAAATCAGTCTAATATAATAAATTTAAATTTTAAAGTCCGTGTCTTCTCCGTAATTATTCGGACACGACTTGTGCACCTACCTAAGTAGGTATACCTCTATACCAGTGTAAAATATATGTCTTCTAGACTGTCATAAAATATTTTAAATTAATTTAAAGTGAGTAGCATATTTGCCTTATCTAGCTTTACTTGCATTGGTGTTGTAACATTATAATTTGACTACATGTTTTACAGGTACATTATGTATACAGGGTGTTCTTTAAACCCTGTCACATCCGAAACCACGATGATCAGTATGAGTAAGACGACATATTGGCACATGAAAATAATTTTTTAAAACAATTAAAATTTAAAAAAATAAAGTATCAAAAAAAGCAAATGGTTAGATACTTCTGCAGGGGAGAAGCGAGGGGGGCACGGCCGTGCGGTTGACGGTGTGTCAGACTCCCCCCACCCCCTTCTCGTTTCTCCCCTGCAGAAGTGAGCAACCATTTGCCTTTTTTGATATTTAAAAAAAAAAATATTTGTTCTAAAAGATTATTTAAATGTGCCAATATGTCTTTTTACTCATACTGATCATCGTGGTTTCGGATGTGACAGGGTTTAATGAACACATGTGGATCCAATGTCTATCATTTACCTAAGTGTTGAGATATGTCTAACCTCTATATTCAGTAAATTGAATAAGGACTTAAACAACCCTACCGTATTTTAACGATTGGATTGTGCCTTACTTGTCGTAATAAATCATTCATATTATTGTAACTCTTTTCTCGGAATAATATACGAAGACCAGCCCCTTCTTTTCATTTATTTATTTACTGGAACAGCATCAAATAACTAACAACGCACAAACAACACATAATTTGACTGGGCCAGTACTAATAAAAATACTAATAACTAACAAAAAATTAGATAAATATATTTTTGTTTTATACACACCATTTTGTGAAAACGACCTAAATTATATTGCTATAGGATTTGTTACAATCAAAACAATGTAAAGTTTCCGCAAACCAAGTTTAGTAAAATTTCAATTGAAAATAAATGTAAAAATGGCATTTTTCAATAAAAAATGATAAAAGCGCCATCTATGAATAATGAGTTTCATATTTTCGTTTAGAATCACCTTAAATGCTTCTCGGAACTTGTTTTATTTGACTTGATGCATTCTGTCAGTACAGCCTCGATATGTAATTCAATAAATATTAATGAAGAAACTTAAAAATCTCTACAAAAAAATAAATCAAAAGGCAGGTATTTAGTTACAAAAATGATCCAGGGCCTCGGCCAACAACAATTGAATAAAACTCCTCAAAAGCGCTAAATGAATCTCTGAAGATATGTTTCTTGAATGTTTTTTCTTGACGACATTGCAATGTATATATTGATGACGATGAATTTTTTCGTCATTTTTACAAAATACATAATATTTATTTTTATAAATCTCGGAACAATATTTCCAATCTGTACTGTCCACAAACCAAAAATAACCAAAATAGGGACACTTAAGTCGTTTTCCTAATCTTCTCCATGGAGTTCTTTTGCAATAATAATTCAGGGTTATACGGATATTTTTCTCTGACACAAATATTTTGTCATTTTACTAGCTAAATTTAAATGTGTACTTTAGTTGCTCCGCAAAGTAGGCACAACATATTAATAATTATGTTATTATCTAATGCGATTTCTTGAAATAACAATATTTATTAAGTTTCGCTGCATGTTTTCCAAGGTTAACAAAATATACTGTTTTTGTTATTTATGTGTAAAACAACTCGTGATCTATAAATTTAATAGATTACGAACTGCCAATACTATTAACAATTTAAGTAGGCTTTCTTTATTTTAAATTACTTTAAATTAACAATGTTTTGAGTATGTCCAAATGCTTGCAGACCGGCTGGATCCTCACCCACATGATAAAGGTTTCAGCTTTTTTACTTCACAAAAGTCCACAGATGGAAGAGTTAAGGAAATGTGGATTTTCAAACACAGGCAGAATGGTGAATGTTACACTGTGTGTAAAGTGACCACTTAAACCAGCCAATATTCTCCCATATTCCCTTCTCAAAAATGTTTTCCCTTTTTGTTGTAACAAATTTAAATAGACTTTAAATTAATTTAAATAAATCGTTTATTTAACGAAATACTTTAAAAAAATATATATCGCAGTCGTGTGAACTACTGATTGAAACCTGTTCACATTGTGAAAAAAAAAATCTTTTAAAATTTAACCCTCCTTCAAATGAATTTCCGAATTGAATTCTTAATATTAAAAGATAAACATAAGTTGTGTACGTTTTTTTTTTCAAATTTTAAAATGAGCACCAAAATTTCAAAAATGATTAAAGTTAAATATATTATTTTATCTGATTGCAAGCCTTCAATATGAAATGTCAAGTAGACGAAAGTGAGCATTTTCGACACCCCTCTTTGTTGTATTTTTTTGTTTCCTTCTGTTCTCTTCCTTAACTTCATGTTAATCCCAACAAATAAGTGAATAATGTTATCTCCTTTATTATTTTACATTAAATTAGTCAATAGTATACAGCATCTTTACCGTACACTGCGCAAATATCGCGAGCAGCTTTATTTCCTCGATTGAACGCGAACAAAGACAGGTGTCGGAAATGCTCACTTCCGTCCACTTGACATTTCGTTTCGAAGGCTTGTTATCAAATAAAAAAATATGTGTAACGTAAAAACAAATAGATGATGATACACGACTTGACACAAATGACGTAGAACAAAAAAAAATCTGTCGAATGACCTGTACCATTTAAAAAAAATATTCTGTATTTTACTTTATTATTTTTAACAAATTACAACAGGGATGGAGAAAACCTTAAATAAGGGAATATGGAAGTCAAGGCATTTACAGGGCTTATGACTTGTCATTGGCTGGTTTAAGTGGCCACTTTACACACTGTGTAACATTCACCATTTTGCCTATGTTTGAACATCCATATTTCTTCAATCCTTCCATTTGTTGATTTTAGTGAAGTTAAAGAGCTGAAACCTTTATTGTTGTGAAGAGATTCATCTGACTGAATTATTTCACATACTAGGCAACGCCTGAAAACAATTTTTCAATTTTTAAACTTCTTCTTAGACCAGGTATTCTCCATCCCTGTTGTAATTTGTTAGTCTTTTGTCCATGAACATTTGGACAAACTCAAAGTATGTAATGAAATAGTGGTGCTGCGTTATTTTTTTTTTATTACACATCATCATCAACATCATCATCATTATCATTTCCTTTCTGCACCTAATGCTGCATAGGGCACTGCATCGAAATGTACACCAATCGAAATGTATCTTGAACATTTGAGACCGAGACCTCTTACATGGTAGGCAAACGCGCTGACCACCACACCACGAGGCCGATACTTTTATTACACGGTATATGCATATTTATATTACATAAAAAAAGTAGGTAGCGTATCCGTAACTTCACGATGATAAAAACCATATGTTGCGTTGGGACACAAGACAATCAAAAGTGGAAGCGTATTTGATCATAAAAATTACAACATCATATGTGTATACATGAGGACATTTTTTTAATGGGTAAAAGCGCAACAAATTTTAACATTAAATCATAACTTATTCATTATACATATGTGAAAATTTATGAGTTATAAGTCTGGTTCCTTTTCAAAATTGATATTTGGTTTTTCTGATTACTTTTTTTGAATGAGAATGTATCACTGTGACATAATGTGGAATAACTGGTGATATAGGATATAGGTCGTTCCTGGGTGTGTCATTATAAACTGTGTCTCTGTAATCAACTAATGTACATATAATGTTTTCATTAGATAAATAAATATAATTATTAGTAAACGCATATAATTATGTGCATACCTATTTTAAGATTTAAAATGCATGAATTTATTCAATGTCTCCTGCTATGGTCTCTGCCCTTGATAAAATGTAAGAAATATGAAAAAAACATAATTAAATTAACAATGTTTTGAGCTTGTCCAAATTTTTGTAGACAGGAATAATGAATGCAACTAATGTGTAAAGTCAAAATCAATCGTAATTTATTACAACAGAGATAGAAGACATTTTATAGAAGAAGCCTGGGCATATACAGGCTTATGACCTCTCATCGGCTGGTTATGTGACCACTTTAAAAACTGTGTAACATTCACCATTCTGCGTATATTTGAACATCTACATTCCTTCGGCTTTTTTGACGTTTGTGAAGTTAAAGAGCTGAAACCTTTATTGTTGCGGGTGAGATTCATTTGATATAATTAATTCACCTACATACTAGGCAACGCCTGAAATATTAAAATATATCCTATATTCCCTTCTGTAAAATGTTCTTCGTGTGTGTTGTAATATGTTAATAATTAAATTAGATTAAAAACATGCCATGTCAGGCCCATGCACTGACGTCATGCAAATGCCAATTTAAACCGTAATAGGCCTTTTCACCAAGCACGCGTTTTAGATGAAGTTTATATGTATGACTGTCATATTTAAGACATTGCCTGGTATTTTATTGTAGAAGCATCTTTTTTATATTTTTTATATGTAGTTGCATTATTCAATACCTTGCTTGTAATGTACAAGGTTAATATATACTTTAAAGCGATAGTTATTAATTTGTTTACTTAAAAATATTTACTTTAATGAAAAACTTTATTTCGTTATTTTATGTAAGGATCGGTAAGATGTTTCGGCTGTGGCCTGTTTCAAGAGGAAAGCACAGAAAACTCGTCAGAAGAAGGCGGACCGTTGTTATTCGTCAACAGATCTTCCGATCCACCTGAACAGTGTTCGGCATTTGGTGTCCTGCTATCATTGATACCTTTTATTGCCTTCACTATATCTGTCATGTATAATGATACCTCTCTTGACAAGTCCCTGTGACTAATCACTACATGCACGTCGTGTAAATCCTCATTTAGACTTCTGCATCGCGCCTCCAGTTGCATTCTCTGCAGACTAAAAAAGGGGCAATGCATCAATAGATGGGAGACATCTTGGAGAGTAACATCATCGCATGGGCAAGTGTTGATCTCAGATATTTTGAATCTGTGTAAATAACTCATAAATCCGCCATGTCCTGTCAGGATTTGTGTGAGTTCGTATCCTGCACGCTGCAGTTTCCTAAATTCAAAAGCATGGTAAATAGATTGAAAAAACATTTTTGTTACCTTTCCTGTGGGTTCTGCTAAATAGCGATCATTCCAGAGCTGTAAAGTTCTGCTTCTTATTTTTCTCTTAGCAAAACTTATTGTAGAAGCATCTACAGTTCCCCATCTATGTTGTAATGTATATAAATAAAAATAAATAATGCTTGCTCTGTTAGCTGGGTATGCACAAGGCGGCGGAGTAGGGCGCGGGGAACATTGTCTCAGCCTTGGCCGACTTACCTGCGGAGAACTGCTATACATATTATTATACTCAAAATCAATCGTTTTCTACGCCCATGTTTATTTTAGTTTTTTTTGACAATCATATTATTACCGATCAGATGTTCCTATTCCCATTCGGATCCAAGGCGTAACGTGTTGCACAATGCCGAATGAATATTATCATAATCATAAATCTTTTCTTTTTAAAATGCTCGCTAAATAATTATATTGGTAATTTATTAGTTTATTCACGCCAAAAATACTATTTTACAAAGGGTTAATTGTGCCCAATATTAAGTTTTAAAATAAAGCACATTATTAACATAGACATACTCGTATGTAGGTACATTATTAATGAAATATACGAAATGAATCGGAAAAAAAACTTCTAGGAAAAAAACTATTTTAAACGCGTTGAACTAAAGAGGAAATTATAATAAAAAAATATATAAAAAATATTTATTCCACTTTTATTTATAAATTTTTACCAGTGACGGGGTTTCGTCGTGACCGACATCGTCAGACCGGTGGAAGAATAAACAAATTTCTATGTTATATACAAGTGCAAGCAGGGGTTGTAAATCATGATTTTATATAATTATAGAAATAAGAGTTTAAATTAAAATCATATAAGTATAAGAGAAGAGGGAATTGGTGATTTATACTGGTCTAAATCAATAAAAGTACATGCAGTACGAGAAAGAATACAAAGTGTTTTTTTTTTAAATGTGTTTGTGGGTTTTCAACGTGAAAACGTTGATTTTGATAGTTAATAATTAATTAAATTGATTTTATTTTTCGGAATTTTATTAAAACTATAAAATTTATTGTTTTTTTTCATTTACTGTATTTTTTGTTTGTTTTTTTTTTTTGTCAGACTGTAAAAAAATGCTAGTGGCAATAAGTCCACCATTTAACTGTGGATACCTTTGTTTTATTTAAGAATAAATATTTATTAATTTTTGTATTTATCACATTACATGTATTATGGTTAATAAAGATTTTCATCATTATTATATTACCGTGTATATTAACGAATATTCACTATGTATTAATTTATAAAATGTTATATTATGAGAGGAGCTGTGCTGAGGAAACATTTTAAAAGTTATAAAGGTAAAAGTTTTTATTTCATCTTGCATTAAATAAACACGGCACAATTGATATAAATACAATTTAGTTGAACATCTGAATGACATATTCTCCCTAGCAAAATAAAAAAAAAATCTTTTTATTTCATATCCGTACAATGTACTTGTATTACGTTTTTTATTAATTATTGTTTAAAGGGTTTTGACTAAAATAGTAATTTAACGCATTCATATTCAATTAATGATTTACTGCATTTCAAATTTTAACACAGTTTAAACAAAAAGCTAAACCGTATTACTATATTTACCGGGTTATTTTATCCAATTTCAATTAATGTCCTGTAGCTCAAAAAATCTGCCATGTATTGTAACAATGGAGTTTTGGATTCCAAAAAGAATTATTGTCGTTTTATGTGTAAAAGATTGATCGCATTCGGCTTCGAGTTTTCTCGCGAACCACGAAATATTTCTCCATGTATGTAGGTCAAGCTGCATGTCGAAACAAACGTTCATGTAAGAGAGGGGACATTCTGTTTCGTTTTTTTTTTGCACAATGTTAACTTCAGGTCTCCTGTATTTAAATCACACTCTGTGGATATTTTCAAATCTTAAACTTAATTCTAATTTAACATGACTTTGGTATTATATATGTATATTTAAAATAAATACCTACCGAAAATATTTATTATTGACGTCATTAAATTATAATTCGGTTATAACTTATGTTTTCATCACATAAGTAGTGTAAGTTTTCCGTCACTCATAGTTTTAACAAAAATACTTTATATTGCCTACAGTATTGTATGTATTTTTTTATAGGTAGGTACTATGTGAAATATTTTTCATACAAAATTAATTGAAAATATTTATTTATTCATTCATCCATTTTCATCATATCATTCACAAAAACATATGTTTTACAAAAAATAAATAATAATAATAAATAATAACGTATCACTAACTCTATGACGTCAGGAGCCCTGTGTTGAGTTGGGATATAACATAATGGAAAGATGAAGCATGTACGTTAATAAAAAATAATACAAATAAAAATTGTTACATAAACATAATTTTAAATTATTTTCAATTTTGATAAATTTCAACATCTGGACAACAAGCTTAATAATATATGAATTAATGAAATATCTCGCAGCAGTCTACTGCAATGGTCTCTTCCCTTAGTCAAAATCCAAACTTGTACACCTCTTCTGGAAATGGCTTTCTTTTTGGAGAACTACCGAATGCAAGTGTGCTGTTAATTATGTAATACCTACAAATACAGGGTAATTTTCTTGTAGGTAGGTTCATATTTCCTTTTTTTTTACTGTGCCTATCTAAATGGTTATAAAGATCAATAGTTTCCAATTGCGTTAGTACCCAAGGGTTTATTTCAGAGTTGTATACAAAACAATTATACTCGAAAAATGGCTCGAATAGTTTAATCTTATTGATCAAGTTTCCTCACGTGTAGATTGGTCAACACGTTTCATCTATACGCACTTAAAACAAAACCTCGAGCATACTCTGTACTTAGCAATGCTCACTCGCAACGTCTTGTGTGTGACGAAACCGCAGTGTTGCATTTGCATGTTCATTTTTCGTCATAAGTGTGACTTGTTTGAAACTTTCCAAACACAAGAACGGGCTTGCGAGCGGACAATTTTACTTTGCTCTTATTCGGTGCTGTTCTTCGCGAAAATGTTGTCTTCCAACATTTAATAAAATCGCTGACCAATCGTCTGTTTTGGAAAATGAGAACAAGGCCGGTTGTTGTCATGTATGCAAATGAACGCCGGAATCGTACGGATGCTGCATCATGTAACGCGAATGGACGACATTATTGGTAACAGTATTCCTTCTGACGAGATGGGATGAGAGTAATGGGAAGTGTACTGATTTCCCTCGGGACCTTACCAGGGTACAAACTGTAGCGCATTGAAATGAGCGTCACTGTTCTACAGTTGCGTAATTTACTCCCTAATTAGGTTTGTGAAATTGTGACAAGTTCCTTATTTTTAAATTGTCGGGTCTACTGAAGAAGTTCGTAGAAAGGTACTCCCTGAAAATCAGTTTTCTATAACGATCGAAATAATTAAGCTCGGTAAAAAATAAATAATGAAGCATTCGTATTCAACCTCAACCTAGTTTCTGCGAGGCATAAAAAATACATTCCAAATGTGTCGGCAAACATAATTCTCTAAAAACAATATTCGTTCATCATATATGTATAAGCTGTAAGCTGTATCGACATCGTTACGATAGTTTTATTAATATTTCTTCGATCCGAGCTTAAAATTTATTAGGTTTACAATGCTGTAAGTATTGCCTCACAGCAGTATACTGCACTGTGCTACAGTGTGCCCGATACGCTCTCGTATCGCATTTTAAATTAAGCTTTTTGAAAAAGATACGGGTACCGATATGGTTCGGCTTTTCATTTGGCCTTGAAACTCACCTGAAAAGTGTCCTTTTAAATCATTACTGGAGCCGCCGTGAATTATTTGTGTACATTACTAAACGCCGCTCGTGACCTTTTCTTCAATACTTCATAATCATTATTCAAGCTCTGTTTGTAAGGTATGTTTGAACTGTAACACATTGATTTTCTTCCTGATAAAGTTTGACATTTCGACAGTTACAAAAACAGTATTTTTCTTCCCGTTATCACGAAATGCTGCTCATTTGGGAAATGTTAAAATGTTATTTTTTGAGCACCTCCGACAGCGCTCGCTAATTTCAGAGTTTGGCAACCGTAATGCATACATACATTTATCGACTGTTCATGCAACACAATCACGATCGCTTAACACATGGCCTCTTGATAAAATGCCATTTTAATGTTGCTCCACCGCTCGAAATCGTTCCGTTCTATTCCCGTCCACAAAATCAGTTCAAGATTAGTAGTTCACCTAGTTCTCAGTTTTAGAGAGCTATTTCTGGAACAGATCTAAACAAATCCTAAGGGACTCCGCCTCAGGGAATATAAAGATGGACTACGCCTTATGTAATTTAGTTTTCATTAACTTATTAATAGCCAGAACTATATGCTACGACGCTGCACATCATGTATGTATATTGCGACTTGTTAAGTCAGTTCCTTTTTTTATAATATGTTTATTAATTGCATTACCGCATTTGCACATATACTCGACAATTTAATACTAAGGATAAATGCATAGCGTGCATTACTGATGATACGTGCACAATTCAAAAATGTTCTTGATGTTAATCTGAATATGTGGTTCCATTTCGCCAACCAAATATTTGCGAGGTGTCCATTTTTACTGTATAATTAAATCCTTTGTTTCTTCGTATGTAGTAATTTAACTTTATGATGTTATGAAAAAAGCTACAAACTATTAAATTTCCATAATTATAAATTTATTTAGATTTTTTTCTATTATTGAAAATGTGTATTTCATCAATGTACATCTAGCTCAAGGTTAAAGCAATAATGTGTAGGTACTTTTATTGATTTATTGTTGTAAAAAGTTAGCGCTAAACGCTTGTACTTCTACTTAAAATGTTTATCTTCGTAAATGTTATTTTTGATTTATTTACTACTGTTGAGAATGAAAAAAATGAGTTTTTTAAAAAATTCAAGATAAATGGAAGGTTATTTTAATGCACTTCTCAATTGTTATACCTTTACATTATTATGGAGCGAGTAAAACGAGTTTAATTTATTTGTTGCAGGAGACATTTAAAGTTTGAGCTCGCCATGTAAAATACATAATTAGCAACCACAAATAACAAACAAACGATATAATATCGCGAGAAGATATGTTTATCTTGCAGTTAAAAGTTCATATCTACCTACCAATGTTTTTGCGGACTAATAAAATATTTTTTTAACTATTGTCGTCGTGTTGCTAGGAAATGAATGTGTAAAATATTGTGGAATAGCAAAAATTGAATCGTCTGTCGATATGTAATTATCAAAAACTTATGCCTAATTATTGTAAACGAACATGCTGTTATTATATTTAGCATCGATGACAGGTAAAACATTACTGTCAATCTTCATAGTATGAACAATTTTATTCCTTGACTCTTTGACCAAAAAGAACGCACAGGGATTTTTAGTTTAGCTGTTTGCATATTATCTGTAATTGCTTGCATTGCGTTCAGTTTTTTATGTCTTGTTTAACCGCTAATCGGTGAAATAGACACGTTGACATGCTCTACTTTATTTTACACTCGCAAATAAAATGATTTTAAAACAATCGAAAAACACTTGTTCGAAAATAGCCCTGTAGGGAAAATATTTTATCAATTTCTTTTTTATCAGCAAAGACTGGGAAATTCAATGTCACGGGAATATGGAAGTCTAGGCTTCTCTTAGCTGGATTAATTCTCACATCACGCGCTGTGTAATATTCACTTCAGTGCGAATGTTTTTAATATTGGGCCGTTTTTATTCCTCGTAAAACTGTGCTAGACAAATTGGGAATCAGATGTAGTAGAGCGAGGTTGGAACTTTGGACCCTGGTGGAATTGTTGATTTGTATGAAGTGAAAGAGCTGAAAGTTTGATTAATTGGGTGAGATTCTGACGAACTGTCGCACCTACTATAATATTACAGTTTCGATGGTACGGAGAATGGAGGAATGCGAGAGAGAGCGCGGGGATTGTTCCCGTAGTGACGCCATCCACTCAGTGGTGCCTGCCCGGCATTTTAGCTGCGAATAAGTTCAAGTTTACTAGGCCATTCCTAGGTCCCCTGCTCATGCTCACTGTACCTATACTTACGCTGCTATAATATATTACTGTCCCGTTCCTTTTGGATTAGTGTATACGGGCCAATACCACATTACACGGCACTTGCACGCATGTCCACACACACACACACACACATCCCACAGATGTCGACAACATTTCGTTCCGAACGCAGTTTAGCGCTGCCTACCCGAAACTGTGTTTTAAAAATGTTTTGTTTTTATTAAAATTTGTTGCAACAGAGAGGGAAAACATTTTTGCGTAGAATCATATTTGAATACATCAGACTGTGCCCTCACTATGTCTCACTTTCGCCGAGCGCATTCGTGATGTCGTCGCGTAATGTTGCACGATGGGAAAAAAATATAATCATAACACAAAAGTAAGGTTAAAAAAAAAGCAATCTGTTCATTTCTCTAAAATTTTATTGGCCACGCGGAAATATTGATTGACACAACAGAGTAGATAAGTAAAGGGTCATTTAATAAGAGTAATTGAATTAATGAACTTTGAACTTAAAATATAAAACAAATTTTATTTTACATAAAACGGATATTTTTATATCATGTTAAATAATAGTTTATGTTTTAAAGATAATGTCGGTCAAATGTCCACCACAGAGTTATTTAATCCGAGGTCCAATTTTCATTACTAAGATGAGCAAAGTAGGGTAAACAAATTTATTACCCTTGCAACACTTACGAAATGTCCATTTTGATTTTTTATACAATCTGACAGATGGAAAAATAATTCAATTTTTAAGTAATGTATTTGCTAATTACAGATGAAATGTGATCCCATCCTGTTTCTTTAAGACCCTAGCAGTATTTCTAAACTTTAAAGGACACAACACGGCATGGTGGAATTCAAATCAGGAGTTGCGTACTAAGCTACGCCTACAAAGAAACTAATGGGTACAATTATAAAACTACTCATTTATGAGTAGTTTAGTCGCCTTTTGTTTGATGCTTGTATGCGGTTTCTGGACTATTCTTAATTCTATGCCAGCAATACTTGATCAACTAAAATACGAGTACACTCAAAAACGGTGAAGTAGTAAATAGAGGAGAGAATATTAATTGTTTAATTTGTGAAAGTGTGTATGATAAACATTTTAATGAAAAGAAAAACGTCTCTCAAATGTACGTATAATTATAAAAATCGTTTACAATTAATTCGTTTTCATTGCACCTTCCCATGTCGTCATCACGAATGAGGTCAATCATCAACGCCCGTTTGAAAAAATCATCTGATTGCGACTAGGCGGAAATAAGTGACGAGTAGAAATGAAAAGGGAATATTTATTTTTTAGTAACATTTTATTTGTAAAAAATATTCCATTTATCAAAAGTACTGGTATGATGGAATATAATATATTATGACACTAGTCAAGGTCGGTATTAAAAATTTCAACCTAAATAATTATAGGTATATTATAAAAATATTTTACAATTGTTGATTACTGCAATTTTTATTGTTTATTTATGAATTCGTGTAAACCACTTAAACTTTAAAGTAAATTTTTGAAATATATATTTTTTTAAATTTTGATATTAAAAGTATTTTATTAAGGCTTAGTTTAATAAGACAGCAATATTTAAAAAATAGTAAGTAAAAATATAAAACAGTAATAATAAAAACAGACCCTCACTAAGATTGGTCCTCTTTAAAATGGGAAAATGGAAAAGAGGTTTTCTGTCTTTGTGAATTCGGTCGAAAAAAACATTTTGCTGTCAGAATTTAAGTAAGTCTTAAGTATCAGTCAAACTTTCCAAAGGAGTACTGTATTTACTGATGTTTTTTTTAACAAACAAATTTATATTTGAATAACAGTTAGGTACCAAATAGCCAAACGAATATTCGTTCTTGGAGGCTCTTCTCTTGAACACCAAAGTGATAACATCGCCTTAATGTGTATTTGAGAAAATTATTTAATATTTTATAATTAATATTAAGATAATATTTGATATGAAAAATAAAATTAAGGAAAACACTAAAGTTTCATATGAAATTACTAATTTGTGTAGTTTTTATTGTCTCCCGTAAAGTTATCATATAGTGACTTAGGTTGTATTAAAACTAAGGCGACGATGAGTATTATAAGATATAGAGATACTCAAAATATTTCCTAAGATTTAGTTTGGTACATTAAAAAAAAATCTCTGAATACGTATGAAATATGTAGTCAATTTTATTTAAAATATTTTATGGAGTTTGCGTTTTGCATTTGAATTAGCTTCAGATTACGAACAATTCACTTTTTCTGAGCTGAATGCACAATACATATTTTACAATAAATTACAGGGAATACAAGGAAAATCGATTCGTAGGGTATTCTGTGTAATAGTGTGCCGTATTTGCATATATCTATCTGTCGTTATTTTTAGAGCAGATAGTACCGTCATATCGATTTTATCGTGGAAGTTAACATCAATTTGTTACCGTTACAAAATAACGAAGTCACGTTGATTTTTTAAAAGTATTTTATGTATTATGATCTTTCTGAAATCTCCACTAAATCAAAACATCGACCAGCAAGAATTTTCCTGATTGAAGTATACATTTTTTTAAATCTATGTTACGTATTAAGTTTTCAATTTCAAAATTTCCTTGTTGGTGCTTCCAAATTACTGTAATTTTCATTTTGACTTGGATTTACTTTTTAAACAAAACCATCTCGCAAAAAAGTTTCCCTTTTTACATCAATGCAAAAATAGATTCATGAGTGCATTTCCTATTTTTTAACTGTATGTATTTTATTTTCGTCTTTGAATTTATAGTACCGTGTTTTGTAAATTTAAAATCATTGTATTTACATTTTCATCGGTATGATTACAATCGAAGCAGAATAATTTGGATTTTGTTAAAAATCGGAGCAGTATATTTATCTGCGTATTGATCTCGGCAGTGCGAAATTCGCGCTCCGATGGTTTGAAATGTGAATAGTTTCAGTCACTTTGCTTTATCATTCCACTGAAGTGTAAGAAATAGGAATCCAAACCACATTTCAATCGATCCGCGAGCATTAGTTTAATTGTCGTTTTATTCCGTTCCAGGTGCCTGGCCGCGATTATTTACGCTGTTCATTAGGCTGTGTTTTTCTTGGTGCGCGAAAAGTTAGCGAACCAATGAGTTTATTTGTAAACAGCGTGGCATCTATCTCTATACCGGTGACCTACATTCTAAAAGCTCGGGAACGCGAACAGTTCCATTTGGTTATTTGTTTCCCCCGGTTGCTATATTTTTTTTACCAATCTCCGCACTATAGTATATGTAATAATATTAAATAAATACGTGCTCTTACTTCAAATGCATTTTCACGAAGGACTTTTTTTGTTCAATATGTTTCGTTATTTATCGCTTGACTCTTGACTTTGATCTGTGCCTACGCCTTCCACACACGCCATTCGTTGCGACATTTCTAAAATAACTTTTACCAAATCAATGATTCTCATTTTGAAATGTCATGACATATTTTTACAAAGGCTACCGAAAATGCAGTCTTTTCACTGACCATAAACTACCTATCATCGATATGACGTTTTTTTAGTGATTTAATTTACCTAAATAATTTTGTTGAACATGATTACCGTAATAATACCATATATTAAATACATATATTCGCTTGTACTCCACGCAAATCTCAGCGAGACTCTTATTCAATTAAAGGTGCGTAATAAAACGTTAAGTTATGCAAATAATCTTATTTAGTCCCCAGTAAGATAAAACTAAGTTTTACTTGCATTCTGGTGCATGCTGCATACTAAGCTTAGTGCGAGGAATCCATGTACCGGAGCGGCGTTAAGATGGTAAAAACCACATATGATATTCAGATAGACAGATATCTCTACAGACAAACAAAATTCATAGAAAGCAAAATATCAAAGCTTAGGAATTCATATTTACTGTTTGAGGTGATCACTTACAATTTTTCTATTTGAACTTCTCCGTCTATCAGATTGTGAAACTTATATATTAATTTAGAGATGTTTAGTTTCTACATTGGTAATTCTATGAACGTGAATTCCTGTTGCGGGCCGGAATGGCATGGAACTCCGCACCATCTCAGAAATGCGAAACTGTGAGAGTTAAGTGATTTAACGGAAAAAAAAGTTTAAAAGCTACTCTGATGTTGACTATGCTCTGGTTGTTTGTTTTTATTAAACTGTAATTTTTACTCATTGATGTGTTATACATACATACATACATACATACATACCTACAACTTCTTTGGTTTTACTTGGAACTTCTCCGGAGACAGTCGATTATTTTTGTTTCTACTTGAGAAGGGTTTGCTAATGATTATTATTATTATTTATGTATGATTTATATTTATCGGATCTCTATGAGGGAAAATACATGTCAGCATTTGATTCAGGCATAGGAAAACTTGTCGAACTCCGGCAAAAATAGCACTATATAAATCAGTCAAATATTATTAGTATAAAGGATCATAAAAAAGAATAGGTATTTTAATTAATTTACATACAAACAAAATTAGCTTTTCATGGATCCCAATCAGATTTTTTCCTTACATTCCTGATAATTTCTTTCCATTTATTTCCTTTTACTGGATTTTTGGTAATACTAAAATATTATTAACTGAAATTCAATACATTTTTGAAAATCGCATTCATGAATGAAGTGCACCCCTGTTGGTGAGAAGAGCTGAGTTTGACATTTGCAAAAATAATTCTATATTTGAAGATGAATTATTTTATGTTTTGGAATTCAACCATAAACAAGTATCTAGGTACATACTTAAATTCAACATTTTAATATTAATAATGTATAGTTCTGTAATTCAATCATTAACAAGTACCTACCTAGGTACCTATTTATCAATGAAAAGTCTTCTTTATTTCGGCTCTCTTATTTTATTTCTGTTTTTACTCTTTAGTCATCCTATAGATTATAACCTTTTTTCAAAAATGTAATGTTCATGCACGCAGTTTATCTATGATGTTTATACATAAATCGGTGTCATACACTTGCGATTTCTCGATGCTGGCGATTTTCGATGTTTTCTGTGTTGTGGTAGCAAACTGGGTCACCGCCATCATCGAAGCTTGAAATAGATTACAAGCTCTTGTAAATATATTATGTCTATCTATCTATTCGCTTTGACTTACTCTTGACTTATGTTCTTGCGCGCCACAGCGTTCGGACACCGTGTTTATTTATTTATGGCTGAAGCTAATTTTACCAATACATGCATCATAAAAACCAATAAATTAATGATAATTATTATGAGATTAAGAGGCCAATATCTCAACAGGGGCAAAGGAAAAAACTTTTTGGAATAGGGAAATCTATGGATAGAACCTGTCATTGGCTGGTTTAAGAGTTCACCTGTAGTAAAAACTTCATCAAAAAGTAAGCATAATATGTATGTCGCTTATGAGGAAGTAACAAACTGTTTAAAAGGAACATAAATTTCAATAAACATTTGGACAACGCGCTTAATATTACCAAATGTAAATCTATGCGATGTCTTGCAGCAGTCTCCTGCATCATGTGTTTTACGCCTATGGCCTCAAAAGCTCCAACACTACGCTTCTCCAAGCCACGGCAGGGTAGATTCACTCGCCTCTATTCAAGTAGTGGCGGCCAATGTTGAGACCGCCATAAAAACATATTATATTTTATTTTATTTCTTTTCAGATTTTTTTTTTTTTTAAATATTTTGGATAATTTTTTTATCAACTTTTTTTTTAGTTATGTAGGTTTTTGTATTATACTATGGTAAAATGGTTTTTGCGCCTTTTCCACTGGATTATTTTTTTTAACTTATATTCATACATTACAAATGATCGCTGATAGGCTGCGCTTAGAATACGAAGGTAGTGCCCGAAAGCATTATGTGTACATAGAACATTTAGGTATAAAAAAAGTATTTACGTATAACTATTGATAATTAATTAAACTTTGGGCCTCACATTGAAAAAATTGACCAAAAAGTTGGATTTTTAGGAAGAATTAAGTAAATTAGCATTAGGGCATTTATAACAAGATGAATGAATGTGTAAGAAGCTTGAAATGTATGCCAGGATAGACGTGTTTGGCGGTCCATTATCTCTGCCTACCCCTACAGGGGAATGGCGTGATGGTAGTAGTAGTGGTAGTAAATTAGCATTTCAATCGATTGTAATGCCTCGCTTGAACTATTGCTCTACTGTGCTGTTTCTTGTAAACGATACAAAGTCCTATAAAAAAACTAGTTTTACAGTCCAGGGCAATGAGAGCAGTATTAAAATGTGGTACATACACCAGGATTAAATTTATATTAAAAGAAACTAAATATCCCTGATTATAAAAAGAGAATACTCACTTTCAGTTAAAATTTGAAACATGGACTGCTTCCTGGACACATGTTGAAGGGTATACAATGCAATAAGGATCTCCACAGCTATGGAACGAGAAGTTCGGGTGATTGCTGGTTTCCTAAGGTGAGACTGATTGGAACTCCGAACGACCTTTAGTATAAAGGTTGAAAAATTTAATGAGTTGCCAGAAAGTTTAAGAAAAGCTGGAAGCTTCTCCATTTTTCGATCAAAATGCTTTGTGTACTTTAGGGATTTAAAAAAAAAAGTATTTTATGTTGTTATAGATAATTTAAAGTTAATAATATTTATTTAAATTATTTTAGTGTTATTTTGGTATGTAAATCTAAGTAACTTTGTAAATTTACAAACCAAATAAATAAATACGAATACAAAATTAGGATGGACGCGGAAAACGAAGAAGACCAAAGAAGATCATATGTGGGCGTGCGTGTGTGACAAGATTTTGAAGTGACATCTGAATTCAGAGTGTTGTTACGTTCTATCCTCTCTGCCTATCCCTACAAAGAAACGGCGTGATGGTTTGTTTGTTTGCGGTACAAAAATGAACTGCATCAGGTACCTAAGACTGTTTATTTTTTTCATTTCTAAACATTTATGTCACGATGATTAATAAAGTACCATGTAGGTATGTATTCTTTTTACAAAAATGATCAAGATACGCTGCGATTGGTGTACTAATACAGTGCCCTGTGCGCCCTTAGGTGCAGAAAGGGAATGATGATGTAGGCATGTTGATATTGTTAGTATATCTGAACTCGGCCGGTCAACTTCACGTCACAGAACTATTAGTCACGTGCTAAATGGTATGTGACTTACCTTTATTGTATAATATCTGTCGAGTCTGGCCAATCGCCTGCCTCCATTTCTGTCGCGTGGGTGCGTGTTGGTACCGCTGCATTGGTTAATCCACTCGCCTGCATAGTCGATTCTTTGCGGTTGGTACAATGTATGAACTAATGTACACATATCATCAGAACCGCGAGCAGATAGCTATCACTATTTATTCTTCCAGGAAGTTCAATGCATCGAGAGCTTAATCCGAACATCATAGCGTACTATACTTATAAAACATTTTCAGCTTCCTGGGCTGGTATTCTGAACGGGATTGCGCGCGAAGAGGTCGCTCTGTTAGCGGGCATTTAGTACGTAAATACGCGTTAATCATTTTTACACGCGCTTTAGCGTTCAGAATACCACCCCTGGGTCCGTAGACAAAGCAATAAGCAAATCAACTTAAAAACGTAAATTTCACGTATGAAAATTAAATGTATTTTGCACGAAATTCTCTCATTAATCTAGTTAGTAGTAAGTGCCTATAGTATATTCACCGAGACTGGGTCGCTTTACACGTGCTCTACGAGCCCAGTGCATGCTAAATATCGATTTTAGTTTTTGGCCCTGCCAATATATTATAAAGCATCCTCCACACTAACAAACAAAATTTTTACGAAAAAAAAATATTTTGTTCAAATCAAATAATGTTTTTAATATGTAAAGAGTGTGCATGGATTAGTTTATACAATTTATATAACTCGATATTTTGTGTTACACACATAAACGAACAAAAAAGCCGCACGAGGTATAAAAAAACATATGTGAAAATAATACATTTAATTATCAATAGTCCCGTGGTAATGTTGTGGACTCACGAATCAATGGTCCGAAATTAAAATACCACTATACCATAACTCGATTCCAACTTGTACAGCGTAATTAATTTATGACTATTAGGAAATGGTCCTAAACATTTAAAAATTTGGGAAAATAATAAGAAATCAAATATTTATTTTAAAAATAAATTTAGGTTTCAGTCCGATATACTTATTTTGCGGACGAAAAGAAGCATCGAACCATAAGACGCACCCCAAAATGTATATATTAATTTAGAAAAAAAAAGTTTTAAACGATAAGACGCAGCGGACAATAAGACGCTCCCCAATTTTTGATTGAATTTTCAGGGTAAAAAAGTGCGTCTTACGGTCTGAAAAATATTGCAGTCTAGAATGACCATTCAAATCTATATTATATATCCAACCTGCCAGGAATCGATCTTGGGACTTCAAGCGTGGTAGGCGAACCCACTAACCACCTAACTATTTATATCCAGTCTTACTTATCTGCACTCGATTACCTTTTCCAGGAGTTAAAATGTGTTCGATTGGCACCTGAAGCTCAAGAATGATCACCCAACTCCCATGTAAAAAGAATGATAAAGTTACGCTGCAATTATATTACAAATTCAGTGCCTTATGCATCACAATGTGGATAAGGAAATAACGAGCAGGGTGATTTTTCTTTTGTTTATTAGAAAACAATTTATTATTAGTTAAACACTTGTCAATACATTGTATGTAGGCAGACAGAGTGATGTGGCATTCCATCCTCTCTGTCTACCCTTACGGGGAAACGGCGTGATGGTTGATTCTTTGTTGCGAACTAATGAATAAGTCCCTATCTTACGAAATAAAAATCTAGACGGACTGCGAAATGAACACCTGCACCCAAGGGTCCATTTTACAGATTTAGCCAAGTGTGTAATATCGAAATAAAAATTATTTCAATGACTGGAAATAAATAAAATGACTGAAAATAATATGAAAACTGTAATTTTCAAATAATTGATGAACATATTTTTTCCATCGTTTTACAATAACTGCATACCTACATTTTTGTTTTTTAAAATATATCAAAATTTAATAATATCTACCAATATACTAACATCAAAATACGGCTCAAACAACGAATCAAGTATATTCAGTTTAGTTCATTGTCGAAATTAAGCATAGTATTATTATGATCTGTTCGCAAAACAGTGAAGAAAGTAAACGATATACAAATAAGCGAAATTAAAATAGGCGCTCAATTTCACTAGGTACAGTAAATACATACATAATACATAAATGCATGTGCATGTGTTTGTATGTGGGTATGTTTTTATATGTAAATATGTTAAATATTTTGCTATACACCTATGTTGGTACATTTCCTTATTTTTACTTATTATTGTATCTTTTAGTTTTTCTTATGTTATCTTTCATTTGAACTAAGTGTACATACTTATGTTTTACTGCTGCACTTTAATGTATTTCTAATAAACGTAACAGCCCGTAGGGCGTGTACATTAATAAATAAATATTGCTATCATAATCTTCTTCTTCTGATGATATAATCAGCACAATTCACCATCAGACCACCAATGAAACTGGGATATGTCTTGAAGACTTAAAGAAAGTAACTATCTTCTCACACAAAGCGGGCCCTCGCACTGGGACGTGCATTCATATATATAGAGTTCCTCCATCTGTTCGACATTCATTAATTTCTTATACCAAACTGGCCATGGATTGGCAATTACACAAAGCACGAGACTGGATAGATTCGTTGAAATGTGGACATTGTCAACTTTATGGACATGTAGCTTCAAAATGTCATGTCGAAACACCCACCTGTTCTCACTGCGCTAAAACTGGTCACAACCGTGATGCATGTAATAAAAAGGATAAGGTTCCCGTTTGTGCTACATGTACATTCTTCAAAAAATCTGCCTCTCACTCTACTGGATCCCAGGACTGCCCAGCTCGCCTAGCCGCTGAAAGACGTGAACTATCCCGAATCAATTTTTTAGACTAAATACCAACACCAGATCGTGCACTAATGACATTTATTCCTACTATCAAAACGTCAGAGACATGAACACTAAATTGAATGTTCTAATGTGTAATTTATCTGTTTGTGATTATGATATTTTATTTTTTACCGAAACTTGGCTAAACAATAAGGTCTCATCTGCTGAACTTGGTCTAACGGAATTTAACATTTTTCGTTGTGATCGTTCTGCTTCATATAAGTCTAAAGGTGGCGGAGTGATGATTTGTGTCAAAAAAAATAATTATATCTCATATTTTGAAATCACATAGTAATGTTTCCGATCAGATTTTCTTGACCATCATCCTCGATGGCAAGAAACATATAATTGGTTGTATATGCATTCCCCCTTCTTCCTCAAATGATATTTATAAGGCACATACGGATTTACTTGAGAACATCTCTGAAAAAGGTGATCTGTTTTTAGTTTGTGGAGATTACAACTTACCAAAATTGTTATGGTCAAATGATAACCGAGGTGTTCAGACTTCAGGCTCTCTATCCTCGCAAGCTGCCATAATTGTAAGCTTTTTTGTATACATGAACATGTTTCAGTTAAATGCAGTCACTAATTGTTTTGGAAGTTCTTTGGATCTTATCTTTAGCCGTAGACAGAATATTCTTGTTCAAACATCTAGTATCCATTTATTACTAATTGACAACTATCACCCTCCACTATCGATACAAATTATGTCAAGTTCATTCAATATTGATCAATCACCACCCATTACCTCTTATCACCATAAATTTGATAAAGGAGACTATCCAAGAATTAATGAATTTCTCTCTCAGATTGACTGGACATCTCTTTTTAGTAACATGAATATAAATGAAGCTGTAAGTAAATTTAATGATCTATTGTCTCAAGCCATTGATCTGTTTATCCCAAAAGAGAAGTTTTTCAAACCTATTCCCCCATTGGTTCAGTGTTGAACTGAAACAATTGATTTTCAACAAAAAAAGAATTCATAAGCTATATAAAGAGACAGCTAATTTATTGTACTATCGTCAATTTTCTCACCTTAGAGAATTGTGCAAAATCGAATGTGGCAAAAATTACAAGCCATATATAGAAAATACGGAATCAAAACTAACCCAAAATCCTAAATAATTCTGTCAATTTGTCGCAAAAAAACGTTTTGAAAGTGATATTCCTTCCAGTATGATATCTAATGCTATTCACGTTACTGATAGTCAAGATATTGCAGATCTTTTTGCTGATCATTTTTCTTCTGAATATTCTGTTAACAATATTTCCTACGCTTTAAATAACTCTTCCCTGAATTATATAGATATTGTAGATCTTAGTAAGTTTGAAATATCTATTGGTGAAGTATTTTATTGTTTGAAAAGATTAGGCAGGAAAAAATGTATCGGTCCTGATGGTATTCCTGAACTGTTGTTAAATGAATGCAAATTTATACTGTCCTCGCCCATTTGTATACTGTTTAATATGTCTCTTTCCTGTGGCACATTTCCCGATTCTTGGAAAACTTCATATATCAGGCCAATTTTTAAGTCAGGTGACATGTTTGATGTAAAAAATTATAGATCTATATCAATGTTATCTATTGTTCCGAAAATATTTGAATCTATTATAAAAAAAAAAAATAACACCTGCATTCAAAAATGTGTTGATAGATCAACAACATGGATTTCGAGCTGCCAAATCCACTACAACCAATCTGCTTGCCTATACTACTGCTATTACTTGTGCTCTCGAAGACAATCTTCAGGCTGATGTGCTTTATACAGACTTTTCTAAAGCTTTCGATAAAGTCAATAAAGTAAACTCTCCTATCGTGAACACATTGATAATATTGTAAACAAATCTCAAACTTCTCGGTTTTATCAGTAGAGTGATGGCGGATTTCAAAAATATTAATACCATCAAAACTCTTTATTGCTCACTAGTTCGACCCCATCTAGAATACGCTTCTCCTATTTGGTCTCCATTCTACAGGACTCATATTGACCATATCGAGTCTGTCCAACACCGTTTTTTAAGAAAAGTGGCATGGTTGCTCGGATTACAAAGGGCTAATTATTCTTATTTTGAAATAGAGCAATCTCTTAATCTGTCTTCATCGGAGAGACGTAGAACTGAGATGGACCTTTATATGCATTTTCAAAATACTTAATGCTTTAAGTGATGTCCCATCTCTGTTGCAATCAATTTCTTTTCTTGTTCCCAACCGTGTCACCAGAAGTCAAAATCTGCTATTTATAAAATCTTCTAAGAGCAACTTTGGTTTTAATGCCCCAATGTCCAGAATGTGTAGATTAGTCAATTCATCACACGACTTGGAATATTTTGGGATAGATCTTCCCGCTTTTCGTAGATCTCTTCGCGACTAAACAGTGTGGGATGAAGTTGGATTGGCATGGTTTAGCTCAAAGTTTTTGGTCTTTCGTTTTTTTTTAATATATTGTATACTATTATTGTTTTTTCCTTGTTTGTCTTTGCTAAATAGTTTTATGTTTTTTTTGTTCAGTTTCTTGCATTTATGTTTCTTCATGTAACTGTTGTAATTGGCTTAGGCCGTATATATATAATAAATAAATAAATAATGTTTTTACAAAAGATTGAGTAGGGAAGATAGAACGCCATACTGCTTTTTTTTTGTGTATTCATGCATATTTTCTACGGAAACATTTGCAATAAAAAATCAGTGACAAACTGTTGGTTTCGGAAGTATTTTTTCATAAAAATTATTATCTTCAAAGCCTTATTCGCATCCGATGGAACATAAGATGCTGTAAAAGCAGCTAATCGCAACCATTTACTATAATTTAAGGCGATCGGTCTCACACTTCAGGTGCTAGTTTTGTTTTTGTTAACAATTGTTACATGTTGACCATCCCAGGAATTCAACCCGGTGCTTTCAACCCGGTGCTTTCAATCCAATGGCGAATGGTCCATATAAGCGATTACGCACGGCTTACTATTACATTTTACTATCGATAATGATGTTTTATACTAATAGAATAACGGATATCATGGATCGCGTAGCAGGACTGAAATGGCAATGGGCAGGAAATGTTGCGAGACAAGACCCCACAAGATGGACCCCTAAAATTTTAAGATAGAGACGTTGGGAGAATAAGCGAGGCGTCGGAAGACCTAAAAAAAGATGGTCCGACGACATCGCTGCTGTAGGGGGTAAAAATTGGCTGCAAGTAGCAACCGACCGAGAAAAATTAAAGGATATGGAAGAGGCCTATATCCAACAGCGGAGGACAGACTGGTGAATCATGGTATTTACGAAAAAAGAAAAACATTGTCGCCAGCGATTGTATTTCACTTGAAAAATAAATACAAGTATCAATAAAGCGTTTGCAGCCCCGTTCCTAGTAAAATAAAAAAACTAGCTAATTATAGCAACTTATTTCTTCGTACAAAAAAGTCACTTTATTTTATATCTTGAGCATTTAAATATCATTTAAAGACTTTTTTTAAATGACTATTTTCCCTTTGCAGAATGCGGTCAACATATGACCACCAGTTTTTTCATTCACCCGATTTAATGTAGAATGCGGCTTTTTCGACGTATAAATAAATAATAATGTTCCGGCATTTACAATTTTTAAATATTTTCATATTACTTTTATATTTTGATAACTAAGCAGAAAGGGAATTAAAATTTCTTTTGTGAAACTTAAAGTATTCACTATACTTTTGTATTTTATGCAAATTACTGTTTTTAACGACAGTCGTGCATGCAGTCATCTGACAAGCAATGTTCTTTTTTTGTAATTTATATGTTATACTAAAAATATTAATAATTAAAAAAAATATAAGCAAATGAATATTAGTCGTTAGAATTGTTTTTTATTTTACGTAATGGGAAACGTTTATGTAAATATATGAATTAAATTTATATAAACAATTGTATTAAGTAGTAATATTGCATACTTCTTTTTTTTTATCAGAATAAACTAAAAAAAAGAGATGGATATATTGATAGGTTTTATCGGTAAAAGTTTTCATTAAAAATAAGTATTTTGTCATCAGCAGAAGCAGATTTATGGTTTTGTATTAAACTTGCCATTTTATATTCTTTATGTAGGGACAAATTAACGAACACTTAGCTTACTGTAGCTTCTCACAGTGGCCTTAATCATGGTAGGCGAACGCGTTAACAACTACACTACGAGGTGGGTGCAGTCGAATTTCTTTCAAAGGATTTTTAAGTAAGGACACTGACCAATCACAATAATCATCATCATTTTTCCATTTCTGCACCCTTTAGTATAGAGGGTACTGCATTGGTATACCAATCGGAGCGCATCTCGATCATTTTTATTACATGACGGTAAGGCGGTCAGTCTTACGCTTCGTGTGCCAGTCTAGGTACTTTGAAATATTCTAGTGTAAGAACATATTTTAAATAAATGTTTCATGCCAAACATGTTGGGAATCGAACCCGAGACCTCTTGCATGGTATGCAAGCATGGTTATGCATTCACGGTTAAACATGGCTGTTAAACGTATTCATCGATAAAGAACTAAAAGACTAAAGAATGGGAGCAAAAGTAGGTGATTTAACTGTCAATCGTCTTTTGTATGTTGATGATGCCGTGCTTTTTGCCAACAACGAAGAGGAACTGCAATTCTTCGTAACAAAGGTCGACGATGTATGCAAGGGAAGCGAATTGCTGATAAATGTCGATAAATCGAATGTAATGGTTTTTGAAAGAAATGAAAATATAAGTAAATATGAAATCACTGCGAGTGGGGTTATACCGTCATGGCTAAAGATAAATAAATTGAAATTAAATGTTAGTAAAACAAAATATATGGAAATAGGTAACAAAGCACATGGCACAATGAATGTAAATATTGATGGTAAAATTATTGAAAGGGTTGATGAAATGAAATACTTAGGAATTATTCTTGACTCCAGATTAAATTTAACATCACACTTTGAATATATACATAAGAAAATTTCAAAAAAGATTTTCTTCCTAGGAAGAATTCGAAAAAAAATAAATAAAAAGAGTGCAGAACTTATATACAAAACAATAATTGCCCCTCATTGGGACTATTGCTCTACTATATTATATTTAGCTAACGAGGGAGACATAAACAAGTTTGAAATACTACAAAATAGAGCAATGAGAATTATACTGAAAAAAAGCAAATATAATAGTGTTGAAAAAATGAGAAAACAATTGAACTGGATAGGAATAAAGAAAAGACTATTGTACAATGTATTTGTATTTATATATAAAGTGTTTAATAATCTCATGCCAAAGTATTTTATAAGTGAAATTATATTAAATAGAAATGTACATAAATATAGGACAAGAAATAGAAATAGGATAAGACTACCACTTAAGAAAAAAACAAAATCACAAAATAGCTTAATGTATAAAGGGTTAAAACTGTATGATGAGATGCCTGAAAGTATGAAGAATGAAAGAAAACTTACGGATTTAAAAAAAAAATGTTATGTTTATTGTAATAATGTAGTTATGTAAGAAATATTTAATAAGTATTTGTTATAATTGTAAATATATTAGTTAATATACAATGTAATATTAACTAACTTAAGTAAATAAATAAATAAAATAAAATACTAAAACAGGTAGAGGAATTTGTATAACTGGGAAGTATGTTTACTAGGGACGGAATGACAGAAAGATATTGACAGGAGGGTGTATGCCGGGAAAAAAGAGAACGGTGCACTGAAACACTAGCACTTAAATCAACCTTAGCGAATTTATGTTGGTCGCAAGAGACAAAATATCAAGCTCACGGTGGAATCCTGTTCCCGACCCTGATGTATGGAGGGGAAGTATGGACTTGGAAAAACAGGAATGAAAGTAGGCTGAATGCTGTTGAAATGCGAACTCTCAGGCGAATGTGCGGTAAAACTATGTACGATAGATGCACAATGTTCAGATCCGTACATTACGTAAGGCTGAGATAAGCATTATCGACAGGATCAAGAAAGGAACTCTGCGTTGGTTTGGACATGGACAAAATATTTACAGTGCGAATGTTGATGGATGATGCCAATTCCAACAAATACTCAAAGATGGACATGTTAATAATCGGCGCGCGTGCATGTGAAGATGCATGAATGTAGAGGAAGCGAGATTTATATGTTAAGATAGAGTGATGTGACTTTCTATCCTCTCTGCCTATCCTGACGGGGATACAGCTTGATGGTTTGTTTTTTTTTGTTTATGTTCATTGTTATTAGCCGTAGTGCTGTATTGTACATTTAAATAAATAAAATAAAAAATATGGACAAACAAAAAAAAGAACCATAACGTGAACATAAAAATAAACAACGAATCTTTCAAAGAACTACTGACATTCAACAATGTTTGAGTATACCCAAATGCTTGCAGACTGGCTGGATTTCCTCCCTAGGGAGTTATTCGTATTTTAATTTATTTTAACAGAGAGGGAAAACATTTTTGAGAAGGGAATATAAAGGTGATAAAGGTTTCAGCTCTCTTCACAGAAGTCAACAGATGGAAGAGTTGAGGAAATGTGGCGGGCAGAATGGCGAGTGTTACACAGTGTGTAAAGTGGCTACTTAAACCAGCCAATGACAGGTCATAAGCCCTGTAAATGGCTAGACTTCCATATTCCCTTCTCAAAATTGTTTTCCCTCTCTGTTGAAATAAATTTTAACTACTGACATACCTGAAACTTACCATGAACAGATAGACGAATCACATAGACATAGAAAAAGACAAAACGTACCTGTACAGAAAATTAAGTTTTTTTTTTTTTTTCATTTCCATGAAAAGGTCAGAAATGCAGTTTTCTTTTTCACATAGCATCGGGGAGGTATATTTAAGTCATTGACAGGAAAACAATGTTCAAATACCTATTTATCAAAATTCCCTGTCACCGCATATCCTCGCAATTTTTGTAATCCGAAACACCAAAATAATAATGTACATGTACATATCTAATTTTAACTAAATGTATTTATTTACATACATAAGGTTATTGTACATTTTTTGAGACAATAAGTCCTAACTCCACGGGACTAAAATTCATGTGTTGAGATGGGACGAGCAATTATATGACATAGACACATGAGCATATCACCACAAATATAGGATTAGAAATATAAAAAATAATTTAAAAAAATATTTTTAAAAACACATGTATGGCACATCAATATGGTAAACAGTAAACTCAAGCATTTGGAAAATCATCAAGGAGTTTCTCACTCGAATCCCTTCCCACTAAGGAAAATCCAACGCAAATACAATAATTGATTAGATTTATTCCGACACTTCCGATTATGTTCATTTAATATATCATATATACGAGTATGCACTCAAATCTAGCAATAGTATATCATTGCCGGGTTCAGCTCGTTATTTAATAAAAATATATTTAAACCGATACATAAATGTATAACGGAGAAATACCGAAAATCTGAACCTAGAATGCTTTATAGACATATTGGAAAAGGGAGAGATGTGGTTATAGTTGGATTTCATTCAGTGCTCTCATAAAAGGTGAAAACCCGTTGTCAAAGACTGAGATATTTGTTGGCAAACCTAAAAATTCTAGGCAAGGCGGCAAATATTATTATGGAAAATTTTCATTCGCGTTGACTTTATCTATAGACCTTTTACCTGGTATACCTCGTAAACCTCTTTCCTGTTTTTTTGTATATTATAAAAAAAATGTTTTTATCTAAAAAAGGAAAGCCCACGCACAGACATTAAATTAACACGCAAATAAAAAATGTTCATCAAAAATGATTTTAAACTAAAAATATATATGCGTAAAATAAATAAAGCGCAAGGGATAAAGCTATTTAGAACCATGATATTTATTTAATAAATATACTTATAAACTAGATTGATATGAAATCCATTAATCGATAAGTTATCATTTAAATTTCGCTCAATAATATGTTTAATTTTAATAAATAAAAGTAAAAAAAGCACTGTCAGCCTCGTGGTGTACTGGTCAGTGCGTTTGCCTACCATGCAAGAGGTCTCGGGTTCGATTCTCGACATGGTTGAAATTAAATATTTATTTAAAATGGTGTTTTTACACTATTTTTCACAGTCCCTGGACTAGTACCTAAAGCGTGAGACTGATCATCTTACCTTCATGTAACAAAAATGAAAGATACGCTGCGATTCGTGTGCCAATCCAGTTCCCAATGCACCATTAGGTACGGAAAGGGAATGATGATGATGATGATAAAAAAAAACAATTTTATTTCAAAAATAAAATAGCAAATATATTTGTTCTTGTTGCCTTTGATCAATTTATACCACAATTTTCATAAACATTCTTGCAGATTTTGCATCAAATTTATTAAAATACATCATTATTTACATTAATCCATTTAAAAAGTCGTTTTTATTTAGTGTACGCATTTCTACGGGTTCACTTGAAATTTTTACACAAATTCGTATTTTGCATTTGGTCAATAGTAAAGTTTAATATTCATTTGTAAATTTTATTTTCTTCTGTTTAAATTGTAAATAAATTCTGCATAAATTCACCATTGCCAATGTTTTTTTGCATTGTTCTCTGAAACCGATTTTCTTTCAGTCAGGAAGAAATTTCGACACTAAAATATTTTGAACTTATTGGGGTGTCTCAGTAGAAAGGGTATGATTTGAATTGTGCCCTAGTTTTTGTCTTCAAACTTAGAAACGTCATACTTGACAAATGACATCTAGAGAGAGACATGGGAAATTAATAATGGAGCTCTGTATACAGTTCAACAACTCATACATACCGTTCCAAGTTAATGATGCTGAAAGAACTTGAAGTTAATGTTGATTTTTCGAAGAAAATCGTCTGCTGCGATAAGGCACATTTTCACCCTAATTGATTCGTTGATAAACAGAACTGCTGCATTTATTTTTTTTATTTTTTTATTTAATAGCATAATTATACATTTTTACAATTTTAAAAATTTTTCACTTGTTATATTTTTTACTAAAACTAAAATCCCACCAAGCCACTTTTTGTAGCTTGTTGGTGAAGATTATATTTATACTGACTTAATAATATTATTTACATTTATAAAAACAATGAATAACAGATAAAAATTAACAGCCGGAAAGATTAGAATAAACATGCATAACATTAAAACAGCAAATCCAAGAGAGATTGTCAAAAAACCTATGCATCCAGAAAAAGTCACAGTTTGGTGCGGTTCTCGAACCAAGTGACTGTTTTTTTTTTCAAAAATGAGGCCAGCTTATCGATAACTGTGAATGGTGAATGTTATCAAAACATGACCGCAAACTTGACACCGCTGGACTTTTTTTTTGGGGCTTTAATTAATAAGCCAGCAACAATTCCAAAACTAAACAACCAGATGATCCCGGCGTATTGGTGAAATAGAACCCCAATTATGTCGAAAGGATAGTGTCATCCTAGAGAAGCCGAGGAACGCATTTTAGCAATATTGTGTTCAATGCATAATTTCTACATATCAATAATCTTAGAAATTTTAAAACGATCACAATTTTATTAAAAAAACAAATCGTACACCTCTTATTGTCACATCCTTTATAATGTGGTTCGTACCTGGATTCGCGTTACCATTTTTCATTGTCTCTCCTTCCAGACGTATTAAAAATTGCACTTTTTATGGAACGAATACTTAAGTAAGTATAGGTTCTTGTACTTCAGACTTTCAGGCAGTTTTGTCCGATTTCATTTTATTTTAAAAAAAATATCGTATCGTGGAGTAATTACAGTATGATTTTTGAGTTAACCACTATAACACATAATATTTGTATCTTCGTCCATAAATGCTACAAATAGATAAGTCGTGATACATTTAAAAAACATTGATTTGGATGTACGACCTGTCTATACGAACGCTAATTCACGGAGGAGGATACAAAGACGTGTTTTTAGTGGATTACTCAAAAACCCTGATTTTGAAGATAACTGGTTATAGTAATTTATTTATTTATTTACACCTATTATCAAAAATACAATTTTACGTTCACTTTGCTCAGCTAACAAGGGAAAAAAAGCGTTCCAAGCTAGGCAATTACATTCTGATATATGATAATAGTTAACAAATTAATAGAGAGCACAGACTAAAAAAAAAACCTACTCGTATACACATTTTGATACATATACATACACACATACACATATATACACACATTTACATTCACAAACGTACATACACCCATGCGCATACACATACATACATTCATAAAACATAGACAATTTATTTATAATGCGAAACCTCATGATTGCCATCTATATATACATATTTTTTTAATTATTCTATATTTTCAAATTTTATTTTTGACATCCAGTAAGAATCTCCAATCCGCGGCATGCATCAACCTTTCTGACTCCCTACGACCAATGTCATGAAAGAGCGAGGTCAACACCTTCTGCAACTTGACAACACTCCCGTCTTTCCACGATTCTGGCAAAAGGTTATGGACCTTTTTGCCTACGTAATAGTGTTGTCTCGATGCCAGAACAGTGTTGACCCCTTCACTTAGTATCAGATTCCTGTTAGAGTATCTTGTATTATGGTTGTGGTTGA
This sequence comes from Micrasema longulum, assembly GCF_059751315.1. Classification (NCBI taxonomy): domain Eukaryota; kingdom Metazoa; phylum Arthropoda; class Insecta; order Trichoptera; family Brachycentridae; genus Micrasema; species Micrasema longulum. The sequence continues at coordinate 278,185 of NW_028277402.1, forward strand.
CGCTTGGGTAATCTATTTATGTAATCTATTTAGGTAATCTATTTATGTGTGTAACCACTACCGTTCTCAATATATACTGTTGAATAATATTCAGTACTCTGAATTCTTTGTAGAGCAAGTCACTTGGATAACGAAATGTTTTTTTCAAAATTACTCGGATTAAAGATTTCTGTGCAATTGCTACCGGTTCAAGGTAATTACTCTACGATATATTATATTTAAATATTTTTTTCAACGAAATTCTTGTTCGTTTAAACCTTTTAAACCAAGTGCATTCTTACATGATTCACACCTTTTCTGATTCTTTACAACTCTTATGGATAACTTATTTTCTTAATGTTGTAATGTAACATAAATAATTTTACCTAAAATTTAAGTTTTATTTTTCAGTAAAACATTTTATTTTGAACAATGTTTTGAGTATGTCCAAATGCTTGCAGACTGGCTGGATTTTCTCCCTAGTTCACATTTTAATTTGTTGCAATAGATAGGGAAAAAATGAAGAAGTATAGAAAATTGTTTTCAGGCATTCCGCGTTGCCTAGGAGGTGAATTTGTTTAGCCGGATGAATCTCACTTACGTGATAAAGGCTTTAGCTCTTTTACTTCATAAAAGTCAACAGATGGAAGAGTGGAGGAAATGTGGATGTTCAAACATAGGCAGAATGGTGAATGTTTCATAGTGTGTAAAGTGGCCACTTCAACCAGCCAATGACAGGTCATAATCCCTGTAAATGTCCAGACTCTCATATTCCCTCCTCAAAAATGTTTTCGCTTTCTATTGCAACAAATTTAAACATTTTATTTTGTTTTTTTTATAGACATTCGGTTAATTCACGTTCATTTCGGTCATTTTGACATGCAAATAATTTAAAATACCAAATATATAAACTATATACCATATACCCAATATTAAAAATACACGAACATATTTCCCACCTGATCATTTAGTTTTTTATATTACTATTGCGTTCTTACTGGAATTCTTATAACCACCAATTTCACCCACTATGGAGTTATCAGGATTAATGTATTTGTTAAAATACAGATAGATAACATTTTTCGTAGGAATTATTGAAGTCTAGGCATTCACAGGGTTTATGACTTGTCATTAACTGCTTTTTGTGACCTGCAAATGGCTAGACTTCCTTGATTTAATTCTCAGAAATATTCTCAATCTCTATTGTAGTATGTTTATCTAAAACAAAACAAAGCATCACGCCATTTTCTCGTAAGGGTAGGCAGAGCGGTAAAACGCCATATCATTCTGTCGTTTCATAAACTTCTCGCTTCCTCTAAATTCATATATCTTCTTATGCACGCGCGCCTATTATTCTTACTTTTGACACGTGCATCTTCAAGTATTCTTTGGATTTAGTCACGCCATGACTTTCTCGGTCTTCCTCGCATTCCGTATTCATCAACATTCGCATCGTTAATCTTTTTAGCCGTTCTTGTCCAAACCAACGCATTACTACTTTCTTGATTTTGTCGAAAATGTTTTTCTCAGACTTACCTACATAATGTACGGATCTCGACATTTGTGCACCAATTCACCTATTAAATATAGTTCTTGGCCTCATAGAGTTTGGGATACGTTATTATTTTTTGTAATATATACATATTTGTATGAACTGGTATGAACAAATGAAACTAAAAAAAAAAATGTTTTACCCACCATTTGCGAGAGAACTCGCATTTGGACAGCGTTTAGCCTACTTACATCCTTGTTTTTCCAATTCCATCGTTTTCTGGAATACTTTTTACTGTTTTTGCTATTGTATGTATTTTTTAAAATGTCATAAAATTAATGTAAATAAATTCTATATAAATGTTTTTTTTTTTTTAAGAATTACCTAGGTATTGTTAATAAAAATATTTTTGTGCATTAATTTTTGAGCATCGCTTTCGCTTCAAATGTATAAATATCACTTCTATTGTCACGTAAATTTAATGTTTTAAAATTTGGTCAAGTCCTTTACTTTTCTGCTTCAATATACAAACTTCAGAACACAGTCTCTTTTTCTCAAATTTAACCTAAGGGTACATGATCATTTTTGATGAATACCCCTGAATTCTGGGTAAAGCGGGTTCATTTTTGAGTCCCCCTCGTGGTAAATGGTCAGCGTATTTTCCGACCATCTATGGGGGTCTCGGGTTCGATTCCCAGCACGGTTGATGTTATATTTAATAAATAAGTGTTTTCACAACAGATTTCACAGTCCCATGACTGGCGCCTCAAGCGTAAGATCTTACCTTCATGTGATAAAAAAAAGGTTCGCTGCAATTGGAAACAATGCAGTGACGTATGAACCATCAGGTGCTGAAAGGGAATGATTGATTGATTTATTTATTTTCACATTCTAGCTCAAGTATTTGAACAGCAAACACCTACATCCTTTTGCCGGAATGTGTATAAGACCCACGTTATTAGTTAAAAACACATTCAAAATAATTCATGATGGCTCGGAATGCAAAGGGGTAATTTATTCCTATGTTGAAATAGAGCAATCTCTTAATCTGTCTTCATTGGAGAAACGTAGAACGGAGGTGAACCTTATACGCATTTTTAAAATACTTAATGCTATAAGTGATGGCCCATCTCTGTTGCAATCAATTTCTTTTTATGATCCCAACTGCATCACCAGTAGTCAAAATTTGCCATTTATTAATTCTTCTAAGAGTACAACAACAAAACATCACGCCGTTCAAGGGTAGGCAGAGAGGATAGAACGCCACATCACTCTATCTTTGCATACAGATCTCGCTTCCTCTACATTCATACATCTACTTATGCACGCGCGCCGATTATTCCGACTTTTGAAATGTCCATCTTCAAGTATTTGTTGGATTTGGTCATGCCATGTCTTTCTCGGTCTTCCTCTATTGCGCTTTTTAGTAACTTTTGTGGTTATGATTCGATGTCCAGAATGTGTTCATTAGTCAATTCGTCGCACCTCTTGGAATTTTTTGGGATAGACTATCCCGCTTTTCAAAGATTTCTTCGCCATCAACACAGTGTGGAATATAAATGGATTGGCATGGCTAATCTCGAAATCTCGCGATCATGTTCTTGAATACATTGTATATCATTAATTTTATTGCCCTTGTTTGTCTTTGCTACGCAGTTTTATTGTTTCTTTATATAACTGTTGTAATTGGCTTAGGCCGTATGTATAATAAAATACAATATAAAAACTTTGTCTTAAACGCAGATGGCATAGTGACATACTTTTAGTTAGCTTATTTAAAATTATAACGTTAACATTGACAGAGCTTTGATCATCAATCTATTTGTACAACTATTTTATTTGCAAAAAAGCGCAAAAATATAATATACTAGAAAATACGGATTTTAAACCGTGTTCATAGAGTTGGAGCTTATTTTTACTTTTAAACTTTATGTTATGGTGTTAAGATTTTATGATTACCTCAGACAAAACTTACTCTTTACTACCGATAACCATATAACTAACTATGGTTTTCATGCCCCTATGCCCAAAATTCTTAGGTCCGTCAAAAAGCACACCAGTCTTGATTTATTTGATAACAAGTTGTCTTCGTTCATTCGATCACTGAATCAAATTCAATTATAAACACCTCTTTCCCGCTTCCACTCCCACCAAGTCTTCTATATACTATTGTGTCTTTCTACTTTCTTTTATAAAAAATTTCTATGTATAAATATGTCCTTAAAAATGCCCATTGTAAATAAATAAAGTGTAATAGGCAACGCTATCGATAATTTGATCAATATATTTTTAGTAGCCAAGGCAGGCGTACAATATTTTCATACAAGTAGGTCAACAAGTCAAACTCGTCAGCGTTGCACGGAACTATTAAAACTTGTACACCTGTAATTGCATCAAACTTTTGCACTGTATTTAAGGAATTCATTATTCACCAATGCCGTTCATTTTACTTGGTGGGATATAAAGTGTATTATACACGTGTTATTATTTATCAATAAGACTGAATAAAGTACGAATGTTTGGGATATAAGATCGTTAATTTGTGTATCGTAAAACATCGGGAGTAAAGTTGAATATTAAAAAAAATAACATTTTCGCGGAAGGCGAAATATTTCCAAATAATTCTTCTTCCATGAATATTTTTTGTTTAATTTTATAAAAAAATTAACAAACGTATAAATGGTACAAACGTAGATGTCAAAACAAAAGCAAAAAACTGATTGGTTGCTTAAAACGATGGCTAAAACTTGCCACTTCTAAATTATATAAATGCCTAGGTTTTAAAATGTCTTTCTTATAAAAAAAACATTAGTGCAAGCACTTCCTCCACAAAACCGTTTTGAAGACCACAGGTCTTTGCTCATACAAAAAATGTTTTTTTGGTCAATAAACGAGACACTTAAAAAAAATCAATTGACCAAACCGTAATTTTAATTGAATTTAACTCTACTGATTTCATTGCCTCTTTCACGGTGGGTTAGGAAAATTGTATGAAAGGTTAATTGCACTCTCGCCTGATTTCATCGTTCGTAACCCTTTCATACGTTGATTTCCCTGACATTCGTCTAAGAGATCGCATTTCAACCGCGTTCACTCTGCTGTTATCGTTTTTTATAAAAAAACATTATTGCAAAAAACTAGAACCCGTGGGGACTCAAACCCCAACTCTAGTCACTAGGAAGCGAACGATTTATCCGCACGGCTATTTCATGTACTAACCCAGTCGTCGAAAAAGTTATCTATTAAATTGTATTATTCGTTAGCGTACCGATATATATTTCCTTACTTGCGAATATTGTATCTCGTCTTGAAATAAAACACTAGTGCTTCGTGAATAATTATAAAAACTAAATTATTAAATATAATTATTTAAGTAAATTTAGTAACGAAGAAATGCAAACGATGGTTTGTGACGATAATAATGGAACGTAGAACATTTTTTTCGATGTCAAAAAAATATTATAAGCAGCAAATAATCGGTTATTAGTAGAATCCGCCCCTGGTATATACACATACATATATACATACATATATATGTATATACACACACATACTCATAAATATAGATTTTTTAATTTTTTTTAATTTAGTAAATAAAGATTAATTTTAAGAAATTTTATACAGATTAATTTATAGTCTTAATATTTAACCTATAGTCATATGAAAGCAAACGAAATATATTAATTTTCACCATACTCTTTACCTGTCGGTGTAGTCTAGGTATTGTTGAATTGAAATTATAATTATGACTGCCTGGTCTGGTATTCCAAACGCTTTCGTGGCCGTATTACGTATTATGTCGTGTATTTACATACAAAACACACGAGAAAAACTGTTTTCTCGTGCCTCGAGAGTGGTTGAGAATAGCACCCCTGGAGATTAAAAAAATGACATTAGCTGTTGAGTATTTTGAAAAGGTACTTTTATATATTATTTTATTACACAGTTTGAGTACAAGAATATTATTAAGGAGGAGAGGGAAATTGAACTACATAGTTGGGAATGGAAGAGCGAGGAAGTTGGTTATAGTTTATAGTTGAATTTAAACCAGTGATCGCATTAAAAAATATAACTTGATATTAAAGAAATCAAGACTGGGATATTTGTTGGCTAACCTAGGCAAGGCGGAGAGAAAGCCATAATTAGTTTTGTAGTGTGAAAATGTCAATTTTGTTTTAGGTTTCTTGTTGGAATATTTAATTTACATAATCAGTAAATCTCCAATTATCCGGATTAGTGAGTGCCAGATTTTTTTGCTTTTGAAATAATACAGCGAATTGGAATCACATTAAAAACCCACTTAAACATGTCCAGCAAAATTGCACAATTTAATTAAATTAAAAACTTCTCATTTATTTTTTATTTCCTGATAACGATCTGCATATTATAAATTACCTACTTCTTGGACGAGTTGGTTTAATCTTTAGTACATTTAAGTTCTCTATCTCTATTGAAATATGTTAATCATTATAACTCTCTAGGGTCTGAAATAGAGCAGGTATTTGTCTGCAAAAAATTTAGACAAACTTAAAATATTGTTAATTAATAATATCTTTAGTTTTATATCAAAAACACTAATATTATTAGGATAATAAAATGCACGAAACATCAAAACGTTAGTAGGTGAAAAAAAAACTAAGTCTATTTTACCAATCGAAGTCATAATTATTTAAACCACGATTTACCTAATGTGAATCCAACGAATTACACAAAAAAGTTACTGTTTCCTTGTCTGTAAAATCATTCTGTAAAATTTCCCTCTCGTTAACAAGGGTTCATTTTATTATTAACTAAAATCAAGGAATTTTAAGAGAATAATTTTTAAAAAAAGAGGAGTTTTTAATTTCGATTAAATTGTGCAATTAACTTTGCTGGACTCATTTAAGTAAGTTTTAAATGTGATTCCCATTCGCTGTATTATTTCATAAGCAATAAAATCTGGCACTCGTTAATCCAGATACTGGGAGTTTTACTGTACTTACCGCCGAAAAAGTTAATTTCCTATTTCCTCCTTAATGTTGTTAATTTAATGTTCCTTTAACACTCACGTTTGTTTCCAACAAGTTCTTGCGACTATTCTACACCAGACAAACACACTAATACTGATTACGAAACGACCACTAACACAATGTTTACCAACAATTTCCCTTTGAGGTATAGCAAGAAATAATTTATTTCATAATTTCAATGGACAAAGGGAAATAAGTTTGCAGCGAAGTACATACCTATGTACGTGTACATATAACATTGCCCAATACTTCGTGTGCCAGAGAATGAAGCACACCATTGTCTGTTAGGATAAAAGGCGATAAGCAATTCATAACATTTGTGCTATACATAATTTACGTACACGTAGTATTTTTTTTAAAATGCGTTTTTAAATAAATAAATTACAAGTTTCCTTTGTTATCAATTCACTGCAACAGAGAGGGAAAACATTTTTGAAAAGGGCATATGAAAGTCTAGGTATTTACAGGACTGATTTAAGTGGCCACTTTTCACACTGTGTAACATTCACCATTCTTCCTATATTTAAATATTCACATTTCGTCAACTCTTCCATACGCTGACTTTTGTGAAGTAAAAGAGCTGAAACTTTCATTGATGCGAGTTAGATTCATATGGCTGAATTAATTCACCTACTAGGCAACGCCTGAAATTATAATACTTTTTTAATTTTTGTACTTTTTCTTGTATCAGTTAGTTTTTTCCTCTTTATCGGAATAAACTTAGATCTTCATAATTCCCTAGGGAGGAAATCCACGCGTACAAACGTATGGACATAATCAAATCATTGTGGATTAACATGTTTTAAAAATAAAGCGAGGTCTGTATGCGAAGACAGAGAGCGTGATCCCTTCTACCTACCCTAGGGAAACGGCATGATGGTTTGTTTGTATCAATTACCCACTATTCAATTCTTATTTGTGTTCCAAGTTCTAAGCTTTTTGTGCAAAGAAAGCGCTCCGAGAACACCGTTCCGTCTGGCGAGGAGATAGCGGTGCATAACATTCATATTACAAAGCTGCCGAAACATTTGTTCTAGTGCCGTAGTAAATATTCGCAATGGTGTCCTTTGTCAAGTAAAAACAGCTTTTGAAGAATACTTTATGACCGTAACTGCCCCCATAAATGATAAGATCTTTTTTCGGCGTTAAAGTACTGACTCGTGCTCAGGTACATGGATTTATACTTAGTAAACGTTATTATATCTGACATAAGATGTACACACCTATTTACGTATATTATATATTATTTAGTAGGTGTTCCAGTTCACAAATAAATATGAATTCTTTTTTTTGTACACAGACCTATATCAGAGATCTCAACAGAGACGCAGACATAAAAATAATTGTTTGATATATATTTCAACCGAGATGAGAGAATCATTAAGGAATGTGTAAATCCAGGCACATACGGGGCTTATTTATTTATTTATTTGGTTTACAAATAATGAAAAATAATATTTCAAAAGCCAAAATACACGCATAAAAATGACGCTACATATTTTTATCATCAATTACATCTAAACGCCAATTAAATACGTATTCCAATCAAAATTACTCAATAAATGTTGAAAATTAAATTATTGTAATAATCGAATTATTGTAAAATTTAATTTATTAATATAAAAACGCATCTTGTATACACTTCATAAACCTTAACAATCTGCTATCAACATTGTCTATCCCTGTGCTCTCAAAACTGCTAAATAATTCCCACATTTTCGATATTGAATTAAAGAAGGATACATTATTCTTGAACGAATCTATGTTAAATGTTTTTGGGTTTTGCCATTAGAAACACGTATTTTAATACTATTTATGCAGCATGAACTTTCCAATTTACCATGAATAATCTTATATAAATACAAAATGACATATCATTGGTTGGTTTAGGTGATTAAATTACACACTGTAACATTCACAATTATTGTGCCCGAGCGGATGAAGAATAGAGCTCCGAGTGTGAAATATAACCAGAACCCTGGACGAGTGTTTTCGATTCGATAGCTACTCGGGTAAAAATTCTAATGAAGGAAATTGAGTTGAGATACTTCGAGAATTACACTGACTACGTTTTGTGGGGTGGAAAACAAACTCTATTGACGAATGTAGGGTAATATTGATGTTTTCTGTTGATATTCCTTGATAAAACTGCATAGTTAATGATTATGATAAAATTATAAATAAACTTATCAATGAAACATATGTAGGGTAGTTCCAGAAGAGACGGCTAATATTTGTGGAATTGATTACTTTCTGCTCTTTAACAAATAAAACAGCGAATTCAATTTTAATCAAGTCTTTTTTTATAATTCTTCCATTTTTTTTCCAATGATACTATAAAAGTACTATGTTAAGAAACTGATTTTTTTTAATCTAAAACCGGCGGTGGCCATCTCACCAGTATTAGAGGTAAGATGGCCATTCTAGTTAAGGTAAGGCCGTACATACAACTTAGAACGTCTTTCCTTTGCCTTTGCCTTTGCCCGTTCCTTTCTATTTACCTTTAGTGACATTACTTAGATTTGTGTTTTCTTTATCGCAATAGATCTTGGTGCCACATGGGTGACATTTCTGATAACATTCAGTACAGTTTTCGTGCACCCATCCCGCGCTGGTACATACGCGCACGTACTGGTTAAGCACCTGAAGCAACAAATATATGACATACATGCAATTAAAAACTACCAATTACAGTTTTAAACTGAATGGCCAACTCACCTCAAAAGAAGTTAGCTATCTCTCCTTAAATGTTTAGGAAAGATTGCATACCCAGATTTTTTCGATACAAATCAATAAAAATAACTCATTTTGGGGTTATATTATAGCTAAGTTTATAGCCTAAATAACTTTTGCCTAAAATATGGTAAATAGCATGTCTACAAACGTCAACAGTTTCATCACCAATTGCCATTAAATAATTTCGACCATTATCAAATTATAAATTTCTTCTTCGTGACGGGTTTGTGTTGACAGCATTCGAACTGACATTAAAACGCACTGAACTCTTGAAGTAAAAAGTGGAAATCTTTATATTGGCCATTACTCCTCTATGGCCATCTCTCCTGGAATTACCCTATGACACTGCACAACCCTGTTTCGGAATATCTAAAAAAACTATGCATTCCAGATAAACTAGCTGACAGACGTCTTACGCTTATATTACATCTACGGCGATCAGAAAAGTCAGTATACCGGTCCGCAAGCAGCGCACTAAATTCGGTGAACGCGCATTTGCGGTCGCAGGCCCTATGGCATGGGATGCTCTCCCAGCAGAAGTGCGAAACTGTGAGAGTGATGCGATGTTTCGAAAAATACTTAAATCCACCATGTTCTCTAATAAATCATTTTAATAAATATGTAGCATGTGATGACAATATAAATTGTTTTATTTAAAAGTTTGGTCCTTGAAGTATTGTATTACGAATATGGCTCTAAATAAGTTATCTATAATAGATTTAAAAATAAATTGCAAATAAGTACTAATATTATATGTAAAAGTTTTGTACCGTATTATAATAGTTAACTCGTTAAAATACATAATATTATAAACGTCATTAAAAATAATCGTGTGGAAAAATTCAGATACAAAAAATTGATTTGCATTATGGTTATATATGCATGTACAAACATTATATAAAAATACATACATACACACAAACTGTAGACTTCGAGGTCTTTAAAATAGATTGCTTGCATGGAGATGTAAACTTTGAAGGGTTTCTGAAGGCCCAGGGTAGGGGATTTTAAACCAAATTCTCCTACTTTTATAAATATCCTCCAGTTCTTCGTTAGTTGGTAGTCAGTTGCCTTGATGCAGTAAGTCGAACTCTTTCGTTGCAAAGGTCAACTCTCTTCAATAATTAAAAACCCTCAAACTTCATTTAAATTCAATATAAAATATTTCCGGCATAGCACCCTTAAAATAATATTTTTAAAAATGCGAAGTGCTACTAAGCATTAATGTACGGTTGACTACATACTACAAAAACAAATTGTTTTAATTTTATGCGAAAAAAAGAACACATCGCACCTGAGCGATAATAATGGCACAAGTCCAAATTTTTTGTATTTTTGAGTTAATTATACAGAAATGTTCCTGAATATAAATTCTATCCACACAATCAACGGTATAATTCTCAAAAATATATATGTGGCCTTAAAATAAAAAAAGGACACATTTATACTTTTTGCTTTTTTTTCAAATTCAAAAAATAATAATGGCACAATGATCATTATGCCATTGTTATTTCTAAAAACATTTTGAACTAAATGTGAGCAAGCTTTACGTTGTGCTTTTGTTTTCGAGAATGAATGTTAGTTTATTGATAACGCGGGTGTTAGTAAAACGTAAAAATGTTTTGTTTTTTTTAGTCATGCCACTATTATTCCGTAGGACATTATCATCCAAATCTTCTTAATTCTCACTCAAACGTAATTAAATATTTATTTACTTAAAGCGCCTAAGCGGGCTCCAATTCGATATCGGACACAAATACAATATCATAAGGTTTCTGGCACAAGTTGGTAAGCACAAATTTTCGAAAAATGAGATATCTTCATAAATGATATGAAATAATCTTTGTTTAAAAAGTAGATAAAAATATTTCGTATGTTGTAAATAAAAAAAAAACATTATTTTATAATATTTAACTTTCAATTTAATTAAATTGTTAATTTGAGATGAGCTTTTAACTTTGAAAGTGCAATATCTCACAACTAGTAAAACGTAGTTTCCTACTTGTGCCAGAAACCCGACGAAATACAGTACACACAGAGTTAAAATAAGTATAACTGTAAATAATAAAACAATAAAATATTACTTTTATGTTTCCGGGAATTATATAATTTATTACGGGACAGTAAAAATTACGATGAAGACACAAGAAACAAACATCAAATTAACACATTCAAAACGTAATAACCTAAATGTTCATAATAAAGGCACTACTCAACAACACTTAAAATTATCACTTACAGTGTACACTAACAAGTATCGGTTTCAAAACTTGTCTTTAACCGTTTATTTATAGATTAACTTTCTTTAGCATGCTTCTTTGGTATATCCAGTTTATTGTGAACATAAAAACTAAACTTAGACGCAGACGTAACATGTATATTTTTAAAATGTGTCACAATTTTTTTTGACAAGTGTTTTTTTTTGTCTATTTCTAAAACCCGCATCTCCCTTTGGCGGCCTTAGGGATATAGCGGGTTTTGGAAATAGACGACTCATTTATTAGGTTCTAAAATAGTAACTTGTAAATAGGAATAACGTAATTAAATTTTAATTGAACTAAACGCTTTGATATAAGACTACTAGAATTTATTTTGGAGCCCTACGTAAGCACAGATCTTTCCATTTACTGGTGTATTTATACAGTTTATAACTACATCTGTCGATGGAAAGATATGTGCTTTCCGAAACTTAATATCGGGTGTTCCATTTTATATATTTTTTTTAATTTTTAAAAATGAGCACCAAAAGTAAAACAAAGTAGTAAAGGTTAAAACGTCATTCAAAAATTTTTTTTCTACTTTACAATATATTGTGTTTGCTTTTACGTTAAATTTGCATTATTTTATTTGATTACAATCTTAAAAATGGAATCTCAAGTAGACGAAAGTTATAATTTCCGACACCTCCTGTTCTCGGTCAATCGAGGGAATAATGGAGAAAACAAATAAGTAAAATACATTATTGACTATTTTTGAGAGAATTGTCGGGGTCGGTATTAAATAACATCGTCTTACTAGAAAACCGCCATTACGCTATTCATTATTCCTTCTATTGGTATCAAAGATCCGGTCCCCGTATACGAAAAACAGCCCCAAAACATCTGCACAAGATATTTCATCGTTTGGTCAATATGAGTCAACGGGTCCACCTTCAAATATTGCAACTATACTTCATATAAAATAAGTCGGATAAAATAAAATAAAACCAATACCAAGCTTATCTCAAATTGCATTCCTAAACAATAAAATCAAGAAGAGATTGCTCAATGAGGTCGCAAAATGACGCTTTATAAATTAATCTGAAACATATATAATGTAATTTTGGGCTATAAAAAACGCGACGGAATGCTATTACGATTTACAGATATGAATTCTGTGAACGCCTTGGTATGATATTTTATCATTGGCCATTTCATAAAATAACTTTAACTTAAAGGGCTGTGCTAAAAAAATAATGGAATAAAATTTCATTGTAATCATAAAATACGTTTTTCATTAATATTTTGAGTTACAGGTGACGTACAATCATAAAATATTTTTACTTGTATAACAGCCTGAACACGTTTTAGCATGGAATCAAATTTGGGTAATTTTCATCTATTCTGTCATCTCGAAACCACATCTGAATAACAGATTCTATAATATTTATCTTGATGGTGCAGTCCAATTTCTGTATCCTAGATTTACGAATCGCCCACAAATTTCCTGTAGGGTTAAGGTCAGGTAAATTTCCAGGCCAGTCTAAAAGATTAAACTTTTTGTCATTGAAATACTTCAGCATAAACTTCGATACGTGACAAGGAGCTAGTCCTGTTGAAATACAGCCCCACCATTAGAACAACATTTACTCAGTTCTGTACTTCAGTGCTGCTCCAATAGACCTTCATACTATAGGCTATTCATCGTTCCCTCTATTGGTATCAAAGATCCGGTCCCCGTATATGAAAAACAGCCCCGAAACCTCTTCTTCACAAGATATTTCATCGTTTGGTTAATATGAGCCACAGTTAGTTTTTCATCCCTACTTTTTCTAACAAATTTTGTGCGATATCCCTGCACGAGAAAGTGGGTCTCATCTGAAAACAGCGCCTTCCTCCAGTCTTCTACAGTCCATTTGGTATATTTTCTAGCCCAAACGAGCCTTTAGTCATCATACGTGCCGTCAGGAGTTGTTTCTTCTGTCGTCGAATTGCTTTTCTTTCAGATTGAATGAGTCCTCTTCGTACTGTTAAGTCATGTATCATCATCCCAGTGGCTACCAAATCTCGTTGAAGTTCGTAACTTGTTTTTCTGGGATTTAACTTACTATTTCTGATTAAAGAAATTTCATCGCGGACACTAGTTTTCCGGTTTCTTCCAAATTTCCAATTCTCTTTGCTTCAACTGACCCTGCTTCTCTTTTCTGCTTAATAATCTTGCTGCTTGCTCCCTGACTCACAAAACATTAATTTGCAATCTCCTTCTGAGTCATTGATGTATGTTCACTTACGGTTATAATCTTTTCCCCTTTCCTCGGCGTGATATCCATGATTTAAACCAACTGAAAAACACTGTTTCGCGCAATACTGTAGTTCCACCTTTAAATCGTCGGGATTGTAGAACAACGACGCTTGTGATTTTCTTTAACTTTACATGAGAACGGTTTAATTTATTTTTTTTACACTTTATGTCGCAACTTGATAAGTACAAAAGCATACCATTTAATTCTGGGTTAGTTAATTTTTTTTTTCAAACCTGGAAATTAAACCTTTTTCAATATCAAATATAAAAGAAAGCCAATGTAGCATTTTTTGCATATCCGTCGTTGTTTTTCGATCCCGCCGAAATGTATTTTAACCATGCGACTAGTGTTTACCAAATCTCTGAAAATTGGGACACTGATTTAATGTTAAGTTTTGTGTATTTGTATTATGTTTTTTTCTCTTGTACCTGAAAGCTCTTTCTTAATTGCCACGGCAGGAGTATATTTTTTTCTTTGAATTCTCGGCAGTTAGACGCACCATAGGTACACCATTATTCTCATTTTAACGACACATACAGGTATCGCTGGGGTATTATGCCTCCATACAAATCGTTGTAGTCAATACTATTGTTCAGAGTCCTGTTTAAGTGACAACAATATTATAGTATAATATGAATGTCACAATAACTTCACAAAACCTGGACAGTTATGAATCACGTAATTATCTAAGTCAAAACAAACATTTTCTTCACAAAAAGCTTTCGCCATTTTTGTGATGCCGGCAGTTCTTTCTCTGAAATGTCTTTGTATTAAAATAAAAAAGAAAGTTTATTTCGTCACAGTTGATTGATTAAAATACCTGTACTTATCGCCCTTACTTTTCGATCCTCGTATGTCCAGGCGGATAATGAATACAGTTCTGAGTGAAACTACTTTCAGGTAAAAAAGTCCACCGCGTTGTGTAATGGTTGGGACTTTTACCTTTCATTTTCGAAGTCCTAGATTCGATTCCTATTGAGGTGATTTTCAAAAAAATAGCGCTATACAAATTATCCACCCATAATAATAACAATAATAATTCCTGCTGGGGTGGATAGACGTGAAATATTAGTTCTAAAGGTGGCTGTACACTGCAATATTTCAATGTTCTTAGACTGGCACTTGAAGCGTAATACTGATCACCTTTCTTCCATGTAACAAAAGTTATCTATATACGCTGCAATTGGAGTACCAATGCAGTGCCCTGTGCATCACTAGGTCCGGATAGGGAAATAAAAATGATTGTATTACTTCGTTTCTCTGAATTTTTTTTCTTTTCAAAAACGAATTCATTCCATATTATCTATTTTATTATTTAACATTTCTACGACTCACAAATTATTTGAATATTTCAATCAAATGGAAATGAATTTAAAGGGTTTTCCGATATTTTAGTATTATTTTATTATCAATATTCTATAAGTATTGTAAAACTTATTTCATTCTAAAAATTAATAAAAAATTTGTAAACAAATAAACAAATGCAGGTAATTTTACGTAATTTGTGTAATTCTGTGATTGGATGATATTATGTATAATGCATGTGGAATTTTATCGACGATTATCTATAAACCTTTATCCTTTTTATTAAAATAAAACAAATCTAGTGATAGTTGTTGTTTCATGCTGGTTTATTATTCTTTGTTATGATATTAAAAATTCTAATATTTATTAAAAGCCAATGATCACAGGAGCCTATAAGGCAAACAATCTTGACCAATCTCGAATGTTAGGATTTTTTCTAATTAACAATTACGACAGAAAAAATATTACTTGATTGCGATTAATTTATTGTTGTTAGTTTTTGAACTCTTTATGAAGATTTGCATTTATCGAGGTAATCGTAAAATTTCTTTCTTTAAAATACGATCGGTCATCTAAAGTCATAAAGTTAATCGAATAACTAAAACATTTCAAAGCAGCTGCAATCTATATTCTATGTCTGTGTGTTCCGTTTTTCTAACATGCTCATCGTTGTTTAGTTCGTTTATTTTTTTATGACCAAAGATAACAATATAATGTGTATTATCTACAAAAAGTTATGTGTAAAATATGTTTTCAAATTATGTTATGTTACGGTTTGGTTATCTATTTATAAATGAAAAAAGTTATACCTAAATGGAAATGATAATTAAGTAGTCCCAAACATGTAATGAGTGTGGTAGTAGAACTCTCAACTATTTAATACCTTAATATTATCAAAATAACTTAAATTTCACATTTCATGTATCGAGCTGAAAATAAGAGAGACTCAATCATGAGTTTATCACATAAGATACATAAAAACATTCATGTTTGTTCGTGAAAATAAAAAAATAACTCTAATAAAAAAACAGAATTTTGGAAAAAATTGAACCAGCATGAACACGATCACAATACTAGAGAAAAGAACAAAATTAGACTTCCATTTAGGAAAAAGGCAGTCACAAAATTTAATTTTATTTAAAGCAATTAAAAAGTATTACGAAATGGAAAAAAATATTTATGAAGAAAAAAACATATCAAAATTTAAAATAATGGTCAAGACATATGTGATAAACAATTTATAAATTAAATATATTTGCAATGTTTTTATTAGAACACACATAACAATATGTATGATATGTGTGCCCTACTTTAAGATTTAAAAAAAAAAAAAAAAAATATTGGTGGAGGTTCACTGTAATTTTTTATAGAAATAAAACTAGGCAAAAATATACATAGGGTATGTTGTTATTTTTATTCATTTGAAAAAAAAACCCACGTATAAAAATATATGCACATCGCGTTTGTATCCGTGTGTTATATTTGTAAATAACTACATAGTTCTAGTAATTTTGCTTACGTTTGTTTTTAAGTTTCTCTATTAGCGTTTCTGGGTGGAACTTCATTTTAACTATAATAATAAAAATCCTTTTTTTCCACTTGTAATTTTCACCAGTGACCGGGTGTCGTCGTGACCGCCAGTCATACGATGTCGGTAACGACGAAATTCGGTCACTGGCGAAAATTATAAATAACTAGTGGACCCGACAGACGTTGTCCTGCCCGAACGTTGGCAAAAGACTTTTCATTGATAAGTAGGTACCTAGGTACTTGTTTGTGATTAAATTCCAAAACTGAAAATTGTAAATATTTAAATATTGAATTTAAGTAGGTACCTAGGTACTTGTTTATGGTTGTATTCCAAAACATAAAGTAAATATTTTTTCAAATATGGCATTCTTTTTACAAACGTCAAACTCCGGTTTTCTAACCAACAGAGTTTCTACTTTTTTAGGAATACGATTTTTAAAAATGTATTGAATTTAATATTATTTTAGTGTTACCAAAAATCCAATAAAAAGAAGAAAATGGGTTGAAATTTCAAGGAATTTAAGGAAATAATCTGATTGAGATCCACATAAAAACAAATGCTGTTTTTAAACATTCAAAAACAAACTTTTTTATTAACAAAAAACTAACTTCTTTCCATTTTTTTGCAAATGCATTCTCCTCGAATGCAACTCTGGTAGATCGATGAATAAAACATTCATGCTCCTTACTTCTTTTTTACATATTCTGTTGAAGATTTTCATATCTACGAACGCGCACAGCGCAAAGATCTATATTTCTCTGAAAACCGCACGTAAATCGGTTAAGCCGTTTAGGAGGAGTACGGTGATGTCACACGTACAGAGGAATTATATATAAAAAGATGTGGAAAATACTTGAGTATTTTTATTATTATAATTTATGTTACATTTTTATTGATAAAAATCTCCACCAAAAAACCTCATTAAGTAGGATTTAGTTTTTTTTTAGTTTGTATTCTTATGTTTAAACAAACTTTAAAAAAAAAACATTTTAGATAAGTTTTCCTACCTCAGAATAATTTCTTATTGGGATTGTAAAATCTGCAGCTAGGTTTCCCATTTTGTCAAAATGCCACGCAAACGTTCTAGCTTATAATACAACCCACTTTTTAATGAAGTGTGTTTAAATAAAATATTTCATTCGCTTTACACTCATCATTGGATATGAAATACATGTAAAAATTATTTATGTATAATACGCGAGTAGATATTATATATTTTTTCGATATGAACAATTCTAAACCACACTGTGATGTGTGATGTAATAAAACTACGATAAAAAATGTAGGTATAATCGATACTAATCGCTTATCATTGACCTAGTGACCAAAATATGTATATATTATGATACTAAATCATTATTGAGATAGGTTTTGCACGCTATAACGTTAAATAAATACACGCTAAAACAAAAATGTATGCTTCTTTGCTATTTTATTTAATTGAATCGAATTCATATTGCGCTGATACAAGATATTATCATGAATGTCTGTTTTTATGTGTTTTAAACTAAAAATGGCATCTGACGGCACTTAACATGATCTATATTTCTATTCAATCAAAATTGACATCAGTACTCTACTTTTCAAGATACCTTAACAAGAAAAAATTGCGTACGGGGGAGTAGGGATGGATGTCCGTTCAATATCACAAATAAAGATATGATTTAGTATTAATAAAAACCACTTTAGATGATATAAAATATAATTTATAGACTATTTACAGTTTATTTAAAGGTCCGAGAGGCTTAAAAACTTAAAGATGGCCCATCTCAAAACTTAACTTTTTACTTTCATCCTTTATATCCCGTGTACCCTATTTTTGTAACCGTTCTTATAATATTATAATAATAAAATTAGTGTTAAGTTTATTCCACTTTATTTTATAATTTTCACCAGTGACCGGGTTTCGTCGTGACTACGTCATCAGTCGGTGGGAGACTAAACAAATTATTTTTTATATTCTCTACATACAAATTCTTCTAAGAGTGTTTTTGACAAACAATGAATATTATATAATAAGAAAATTGCCTGCATTATCAATTAAACGCTCAGTTCTGCACATTTTCCACGTGCGAATATGAAATCATATTGTTTATCATCATTTCACTATCCCCACTCAGTAGTCAGTTCGGTTCAGTTCAGTGCCGAATAAATCGACGTTTATTGTAAAGCATAGTACCTTGGCAAATAAATGCTTGTCACAAGAGGCAAAATTGGCAGTTCACAACGGAGTCCCGGTCCCGCCCCTGATGTATGGGAGCGAAGTATGGACTTGGAAAAACAGGGATGAAAGTAGGCCGAATGCTGTCGAAATGCGATCTCTCAGGCGAATGTGTGGTAAAACTATGTACGATAGATGCACAAATGTTGAGATCCGTACATTATGTAAGGCTGAGACAAGCATTATCGACAAAATTAAGAAAGGAGCTCTGCGCTGGTTTGGACATGTAGAACGAATGGACAGCGAGAGAACGGCTAAGAATATTTACAATGCGAATGTTGATGGATGCAGAAATAGAGGAAGACCGAGTAAGACATGGCATGACCAAATCCAACAAATACTTAAAGATGGACATGTCAAAAGTCGGAATAATCGGCGCGCGTGCATGATAAGATGTATGAATGTAGAGGAAGCGAGATCTGTATGCAAAGATAGAGTGTTGTGGCGTTCTATCCTCTCTTCCTAACCTTACGGGGAAACGGTTTGGCGTGATGGTTTGTTTGTTTGTTTGTTATGTTTGCAAAACAGTTAAGAAAGGAAAAAATATACCAATAAGCTAAATCAAAATCAGTCTCGAAGATGTCGCGAAAGCGATGAAACCGGCCACTGGATATTCCGAATTTGTGGATTAAAGTGTCACTTGTCTTTTATTTATATAATAAATAAATAATTAAAAAAATATTGGGCACTGTTTATTCTTACTAGGTATAGTAAGTTCCTATTCTGAGGCAGACAATATTTAAAAAATATATAAAATACATCATATTTTTTTAGAGATGTCTTAAGATAATCAATTCAAAATTGAATAATATAATATTAAAATATCATAGTCTTACAAAAAATTATAGAACTTGAATATGAAAATTAAAAAAATCTATGATACTGAAAAAAAATATACACAGAAAAAAATACTACTCGTTAAAAGGTATAAACTGATTTGAATTTGTAAACTAATATTAAAAAACAAAAAAAAAACAACACACTGACTAATAAAATTATATCACACAAAAACTCTTTAAAGCTGCTCCAATCGGCTCCTTCCCATTTTTAAAATCCGCTCTTTTGTACCAATTTTAAATTTGTTTCCAGCTAAGCATATTTCTTGTGGGAGCATATTGTACACACGGGGGCCTATAAAAATTGGATGCCTTAGGGCAAAATAAGTTTTCATATTCGGTATATTTATTTTCCCTTCAGTTTTACATCTGGTACTTTTAATATGGGTGGCGATGAGCGAAGCTTCGTTTATATGAATGTCTAGGGCATAGAGCACTGCAATGGTTCTCCGATTGCAGCATTATTTATCTTTTCCACGTGCGTCTGCGACATTATGTTGTACACCATAGTTTCATGTACGTATCCAGTTGAGCATAGAGCATAGGGTACTGCAATGGTACTTTTAGAACAGGGCCATAAAATAATGCAGTTTAGAACCACCTTTTTAGACCAATATTTCATGTTCCCCCTGCTAGAAATCGACCGTCACGAAAAAAAAATACCCGTGAATTTTATTATTTTTTTGTCATCATGTATCGTTTATTCATAAGTTGTTATAATAAAACTGGGAATTTTTTTTTAGTTGATCGCCATAAATTTATTTGGCGTTTCACGTGCCTGTTTTAAATAACGATGGGATTGAAATTTACATAATATTATTATAAATGTTTTGCTGATGAATAATGTACGGTATTACAATTTCGTCTGTAAGATAATATTAAAATAATTATTTTATAGTAATAATAAATCCGTAGCATATGATAACAAAGTAAATTGTTTTACTTGAATTACGAATTCAAAGATTTTAAGTTAAATTTATTTAGTTATATAATCACTTTGTAAAGCGCCCTTGAGGTATAACATTACCAAAATGGCGCTTTATAAGTTATCTACAATAATAATAATAAGCCTAGGTGATTATAAATAGTTTAATAATTATATAATATTCAGTCTTTGAATTGATTTTATTCTCGGAAAAATATTTGACACGCTTCAATATTATTTACAATCTAATTTAGAGATATATTTCATAATTTCGATAATTTTGACGTTACTAAGATGTTTGCTCTAAGGCATGGGTGGTGGCCAACGCGGGGCCCGCAAAGCTGGATCATAATAAATATGAACATTATTTTTTACTTTAAGTGTACCTAAAACCACCAATAGAACATTCAATAGTGCGTGCTTCATGAACTTCTACATTTTTCTGTTGAGAAACAATCACAAAGTTTAGCGGATTTTAAAAAGCGTGCGCGCCGATCGCCATTTTATAAAACGTATTTGGGCAGGGAAAAATATCCCGTGTTTTACAAACATGCCCGGTTTATGAAATTCCTTTTTGAAAACACGTATACTGCCGTTCCAGGCTAGAAGGCAGTATCTAGCAATAATTAATGAGCGTGTTTTTTGTTTTTTTTTATGCCATCTGAATCATAATTGTAAGCCTTCTTAACAAGTTATATATCTAAAAATAAACGAAAAAATGTTTTGATAATTATATCGTAAAAAAATACCAAATATGTTCATAAAATCTCAATTTTCTCAAATTTTTTATATGTTGGTTACAGCCTTTTCGCTTGAAACGGCAGTATATATCCGAATAGCTTTTTAGTCGGATGATGCAAATCAAATACGAACACGAATCATTGATGAACATTTAGAAAACTCTGCATGTAGCAACGACCTAAGTGTAAATCAACATTGACGCTCTTAGCTGTGCCAAACAAAGCTTGATGTCTTAACTTCTTTTATTTTTTAATTGTAACCGAAATCTGGTAAACATGTTTGAGTCTCAGTTTTGTTTTATTTTTTAAAAGTGCGTCCCGACAGGAAAGGACTTTTCAAAAATGTGTCCCGGCTGCTGAAAGGGTTGGCAATCTCTGCTCTAAGGCATCGATGCGATTAAAGGGATTTCAAATATCAAATTTCTCGGTAATTACAAAAAATGACACGTGTAAATCAGTTTATGCACGTATTTTCTTCTGATAATAGTGTACGTATCTTTATAATATGAATCTTTTGTTCAATATCGATAGAAAGATAATCTTACCTTTGAAAATCCTTGTAGTCAAAAATAGACGTTTAATATTTAAAAATCTGTAAATATTTGCAAATATCTTCTAAATTGACATTTTGTATGCGAAAATATATGTATCAGTATAAGCTGAAATTGATCTCCAATAATCAAAGAAAACCTCTTGGTTTCGTAGGCTGGCCCAGTTTGTGCGTATTTATAGAGGGTACCTATATAATAATCTTTGTTTATTTTTTTATGCAGTCCATTCTAACGATGGTAAATACAATCTCTTATAATAAATACAGGCACTTATAAAATAAAATACAACTAAATAAAATTAAAGCTAGGACAAAAAAAATTGCCACCTCAAGATAAGATCCGGTCTATCTTAGTGATTTTTTAAATCTATAAAGACTTGCACCAAAAAAGTCCTTATCTTGTCTCGACTTTACAATACGACACAATCGGGACATTGGTGCATGCAAGCCATAGTTTGTGATCTACCAACTTCTTATTCGATTGTCAGGACAAAACGGGATATACCAAGATTTTATTAATTAACTAGCGGACACGGCAGACGTTGTCCTGCCCGATCGTTAGCTTTCTTGCTATTAGCCGGTTGAACAAACGTTTTTTCGTAAATAAGGACATACGTTAATTATTTTGGTCTTTTTTAGCTATTTATATATTCGTAATAAGGGTTTATTTTACATTTTATTTCTTATGTGATTGGCTAAGAGGCCTCGTTGTGCTAAAATCAAAATCGTGCAAAAATCACAACTCGAGTGCCATAATCCATGGAGAAAATACAGAAAATACGTGTTAATGAAGAAAAGTCAGACCGAGTTTTACCCTGAGCCTTCTAAAATTTTGACATTTAACTCATGCCTAACTCGAATTTAGTCATTCTTTAACCGCCAGCCTTGTTTAGATGTGACCTTGACATGTAAGTTGAAACAAAATTAAATGAAAAGAAAAATGACTGTGTTGTAAAGGCGTGCAAAAACTGTCCGGATAAAAGGAAAAAGACTTAATTGGTAAGTAGCTACCTAGATACTTGTTTATAATTCAAACAAACAAACCATCACTCCGTTTCCCCGTAAGGGTAGGCAGAAATGATAGAATGCCACGTCATTCTATCTTTGCATACAGATCTCGATTCCTCTACATTCATACATCTTCTAATGCACGAGCGCAAATTATTCTGACTTATGACATGTCCGTCTTTAAGTATATGTTGGATTTGGTCATTCCACGTCTTTCTCGACCTTCCTCTATTTCTGCATCCATCAACATTCGAATCATAAATATTTTAGCCGTTCTTTCGCTGTTTATTCGCTCTACATGTCCAAACCAACGCAGAGCTCCTTTCTTGATTTTGTCGATAGTGCTTCTCCCAGCCTTACATAATGTACAGATCTTGACATTAGTGCATCTATCGTACATAGTTTTACCACACATTCGCCTGAGAGATTGCATTTCGACAGCATTCAATCTTATTTCATCCCTGTTTTTCCATGTTCATACTTCGTTCCCAAACATCAGAGCCGGGACCAGGACCCCATTGTGAACTGCTAATTTTGCCTCTTGCGGCAAACATTTATTTACTAAGGTTGATTTAAGTGCACTGTTCACTCTGTTCCCGGCACTCACCATTCTTTCAATATATTTCTGTCTTTCCATCCCTAGTAAACATATTTCCCAAATAAACAAATACCTCTACCTGTTTAGTATAACCCCGTTCACAATGATTTCTCATTTAGTCATACTTTCATTTCTTTAAGAAAATATTTTTTTCGATTTATTGAGTTCGACTAAAAATTATTAATATTCAAATAATGAATTAAAGTAGGTACTAGTGTACTTGTTTATGGTTGAATTCCAAAACATCAATTTATTGCTTTGAAATATAAAATTAATTTTGCAACTGTCAACTCAAGTCTACTTACAAACAGTGGTGCATTTCATGTAAGAATCCGTTTTTCAAAAATGTATCAAAAGCCAGATAAAATTATTAAGGCATTACTAAAAACCCATTAAAAATAACCCTATATGTAGAAATTAAGAAATTGTACGGAAATTCTTCAATTTAGTATTTATTAAAAATAATTGTTGATTGTAAACGTTAAAATACAAACTTTTTTTAATAGGTATACAAAAAACAACCATCCTCCGAATTTTCCAATATGTGCATATTAGACGAATGCAACCCTGGAAAATCGATGAAAAAACATATTTGCTTCTAACTTTTTTTCTACTCAATATATTGAAGATGTTATTTTTTGTATACTTTGAGGACGTAAATTAGAAAATTTTGCGAAAAACCGCACGTAAATCTGTCAAGCCATTTTCGAGTTTTTGCGAGACACTACACGGCGATTCATTTTTATAGATAGATAGATATATAATTATTTAATAAGATTTAGTATATCATGATTAGTCATATAGTAGATTTTGATCCCTTGGAATAGCAAAAAAGTTCCAGCTAATAATTTGAGTTTAATCAACAATGTTTTGAGTGTGTCCAAATGTTTGCAGACTTGCTGGAATTCCTCCTTAGGGAGTTATTTAGATCTAAATTTGTTACCACAGAGAGGGAAAAAATTTCAAAAAGGGAATATGGAAGTCTAGGCATTTACAGGGCTTATGACCTGTCATTGGCTGGTTTAAGATGCCTAGACTTCCATATTTCCTTCTCAAAATGTGTACCTCTGTTGCAACAAATTTAAATTTAAGTTTATTTTAGTTACCGAGTGAAAACAGTTGCATTTCCATTAGTATTTATTATTTGTACCTTAGACACTTAAACCATTATTCGTTAAATGTTTCAACTGCATCCAATATATTAATTTGATACAATTTGCGAAAAAAGGTTCTCATATCGTACTACATAATAAAGTATCAGTGTCAGATAGAACCTTGTTAATTTTCAAGGGGACGCGGACGGTTTCTTATAGTTCAGACAATATTAAAAGGTACTTTTGACAGATTACAATAGTATTGTGGCAGTCTATTTTCTTTCGATATCGATTTTGAATGATGGGGTAAATAGAAACCGGTTTTCATGACTAAATAGCTTAATACGTAATAGTTCAACATCAAAATTATCGTCGATTAATTTTAATTAACCGTATTGCGAATTCCTTAAAATGAACACAAACAATATAATTCAATATTCAATATAAAATCTATATTGTCGATCGATAGTGAAGTTTTCTAGTGGCACGTCACTATCGCGGCGTCTCAACAATAAAGTACGGCATTTGTTTCCTACAGTTAACTGACAATATTTACTTTAACTTCATGAACTTGCAAACGTCAACAGTGTCTTCTTAAGTTGACTGTAGAATAAATAACATCCCTTTGGAATTGTACGACATTTTCCAACCTAATTGAAATCACTGTTTTTGTAAAAGAAATTTATTTAAATGTTTAAGCGAAAACTGAATAAGTCAATTTACTCAAAATTAATCTCATTTTTACTAAAAATAATGTTATAGGAAATTTATGTATATTTTTACCACACCCGTACAAAAAGAAAATATAAATATGATTCGGAAATTAAAAAAAAAAAGAAAATGTAAAAAATTAAAATAAAAAAGTAAAATAGGAAATGAATAAAAAAAATAGAAACGAACTCCATTTTCAATCACTACAAGCAGTTTGATCAATTGGAGATCTGATGTAAATTGAAGACTTTTAAAAATGAACTTGGTGTTGAGAGAAATTAGTACCAATAGATGAATGGATGTATGCTAATGTTTGCCAACTAAGCTTCTTCGTTTCAGCTGAGAAGTGTATTACTCCGAATGAATGGGGGTAGGTTCTCCACGTAGAAATAACACTTACACAAGCGCAGGCGGCTTGTACGCACGGTTCACCGCCAAGTCGCCGCCGCGCCGCCGCGCCGTGTGCCGCGGCGCCGCCGCACGTTGCGTAACGCCGGCGTAATGGCGTTTGGTACCTACGAATATAATCAGTCTCGGCTTGTATGGAGCAAGTGGTAATTGGGAACGTCTCTGTGTGAGTGTGTGATAAATATATAGGTACATGCGCTAGGTGATATGCGGTATTGACCCACTGCCTCACTGCACTCGACCCAGTTTCCCTCGCTCCACCACTATTATAATATCGCACACTAATACATATATGTCGCCGATATACCCCTATACTGTGTTATTATGTCACGGATTTTACTCATACATACCGGCGATTTCTCGACACACGACAAATGACCGTATTGGGTCCGTACCCAGCGCACTACGTGTACAATAATATGTGGCTGCCGACGCCGACGTCCTATCCTCTTTCTCTGACTCGAGGTTATCCCCGCGTTGTTATCCGCATGTTATGTACTATACTTCACTTCTCGTGTGCCAGTAATGGATAAAGTACGCAGCAACTTACTAATATCGGAATAAGGTCCACAAATCACTATTCTCGATGTTATTATATTACTGTTTTCTTTAAATACACAATATTATTTATAAGTGCACAGTATATCTACTTGACATACTTCTTGATTAGAATACGACTTTAGAACATAACAAGTATTATTTCTCTCATTATAAGTATCATTCTGTACACTGTTACTAAATTATTTGTAATTATATTTTATTATCCTGAACCTCCCTGCTCTTTTAAAGTAACATACTATCTGAACGATTTATAGCAGAATACTGATTGAGAGAGTAAGAAAAGTGACCAAAGATAGAGTTTGGGATATACAAAGTGGATTTATAAATGGAAGAGGATGTAGGGATCAAATATTTGCTCTGCGAAATATGACAGAATAGTTTCTGGCTAAACACGAAGGCGAACGTGTGGTAAAACGATGTATGATAGGTGCACAAATGTCGAGATCCGTGAAGTGTGTGTGTGAAAGGGGTGCTGCGTTGGTTTGGACATGTAGAGCGAATGGACAGCGAAAGAACGGCTAAAAGGATCTACGATGCAAATGTTGATGGATGCAGAAAACGAAGAAGACCGAGAAAGACATGGCACGATCAAGTCCATCAAATACTTAAAGACGGACATGTCACGTGTTTACTTTAATATCTGAAACCAGTTCACGTGTTTACTTTAATATCTGTCCTTTATACATTCAGATTTCGCGACAGCGAGATAGAGACAGTTAGAAGTTGCGAAGTTTTTGACTACACTAGTCAACATTAAAAAAATTTCATTTTTCTGACACCAATCATTAGTCTTTGAGATTTTCTGAGCATCGGCAAATAAAAAATATCGGTACAATGTCATTAAATATAAAGAAAACAATACAGAACCCAGGTGGGAGCCCTGAGGTACACCACTGGACGCCTTAAACTGATACGATCTACTACCGAATACTTTTATATATATTTTTCTTTTAATTCAAACGTTAAAGTTAGACAACTTAGCAATCTTAGAAATTAAATGAGCCATAAAAAATAACAAATATTTAAATTAACAATATTTTCTCTAGTCCATTCCTATCTAATTTTACTAGCGCAAATGATCGAATTTTAACTTCCCTCATCCCTCACTCTACATTACAATGAAAGTGGTTAGAAACAAATTATTTTTATTTCAATTTTATAATTAATGATAAAAAATGTAATGCTTCAAATATACATTTTACAAAAATATTTTAATGAATACCATAATAAACAGCTCGGTGCACTCCGTAGTTCTTGTTTGCTTAAATATTTCGAGAATTTTAGCTGTCAGCTTAATACAAGGCAGCTTATTGAGAGATAACTTAACAAGCAATGCTAGAATTAAGATTGTTTCCAAAGATCGATTACAAAATGTTCAGAAAACCTAAACTTAAGTGTAGAGTAACTTGTGATGAAATAGAAAGTCTATAATCTCTGGCTTAACGCATTTTAATCGTCATTTAATGTTCTTATATTACAATATTACGTTTGCCTGCATATTCGAATACTTTTCATTCACGCGTAAGATACTTATACCTAAGATACCTACTTTCCAGTTTATTTGTAATCTAGTTCTACACGTCTGATTAAAATTTGTCAACTTTCTTTTCATTCTAATCTTATTTCTCAATAATTGATTTGAAACTATTGTTTAAAAAATAACTTTAAATTCACCGGTTCTCGGTTTTTCGGATAAACTCTGAAAATCTATTGCCAAATAAGCAGTTCACAATGGGGTCCTGGGTCCGCCCCTACGTATAGAAGCGAAGTACGGAATTAGAAAAACAAGGATGAACGTAGGCTGAATGCTGCCAAAGTGCGATCTCTGAGACGAATATGTGATAAACTGTATATGCTCTTTAACTTCACAAACATCAACATTAAAAGCATCCACCACATACCCGAATCCGTTTTAAAGACTAACCGTCTTTCTTCGGATTCACTCATACAAGCGAGCAATTATTTTTTTTATTACGTATTGATTATATTTCATCCTTTACTAACCAAATTCAGTAAGGAAAAGCGCGAACAAATATTTACATTTACAACTTTCAATGTTCCTTTCACTGTCGCTCTAAAACCACCCCTCATCGTCTACAAGGTAGAGACAAAGGGAAACACAAACATCAACAGATTAAGGAATTGAAGGAATATAGATGTTAAAATATGGGCAGAATGGTGAATGTTACACAGTGTGTAAAGTGGCCACTTCAACCAG